>NC_135483.1:14340484-14640484 GCF_052094955.1 Ictidomys tridecemlineatus | reverse complement strand
AGGGTTTAATACTTGGAACGAAACCGTCTATTTGGTATTTTACTGTTGTGCAGCACATATTCAAACCCCTTGATATAGAATCAGAGATTTACATAATCATGAACTCTCCAAAGGGCGAGCATTGCACAGTCTCATATTAAAGATTCTCTTCACTAATCAGTATTCTTTTATCACATACCAGACTGGATTAGATGCATCTATGGAGAATTACGAGAATTCAGAATGATGCTTTTCCATTAAGACGCCTTCTTTTACATTCCTCTGGTGTTCTGGGAATGAAAGCCTCAGACAAATCTTTCTTGTAATGCTGATTTTCATTTCAGCCACTGAGGAAACAAACAACACAAACAACAACAAGTAATCAAGGCCCCATGAAGGTTAACTGTGAGAACTTTCCCTCATTCTTTCCTAACCCCTGGCAGATCAATGGTAAAGATCTGTCCATTGAAGATTATTAAAAATACGTACAGTCTGTGAAAACTGTTCGTTGGGAGCTCTGTAGTTGTAAAGAAAACAATATTGATTTATTTGGTTCCCAATCCAATAAGCTATGAGTTAATCATCTTTCATAGCCATTACTTCAAAGGAGAAAAAAGATACTAAAAAGAAGAAAGACTTCACAACATCTTGAGATGTCTCCAAATTTCATCATCTGTCTAAACTCCCAGGCTGTGGACATATCAATTTGGATTTTCTTATTTCTGTAATGAGTTGACAAACTCCTGGGGGCTGTCAGAGCTGGGTCTGTTGATTATCTAATATAATTATGGCTAGAAACACCTGTGCTTTCCCCTACCCCATACCAGTGGAGAGATGGGTTTACACAGTAGGTGGGGGACATTATTGTTACTTTAAAAAATGCATGATGTTTAAACAACCTTATTTAAGTTAAGCAAAACGTAATATTCAAGGGATTTAGGGCTTTCTATTTGTTAACGTTCAATTCTGAGACTCAACAAGCAGTTACAAGCTGACTATGTTCTGTGCAATTCAAACTGCAGAGGATAAAATTTGACAATTATTTGGGTGCCTGCTTTTGTACAGATTATGGTTCAGTCGGGGGGGACACTAAGTATATTATAATGGACTCAGTGTTGTAATGAAGTATAAGAAGTTCTACATGGGGATGAAGGAGAAAGAAATAAGTTTGCTTTATTTTGCTAGTTGTATTCTGCTCTCCTGTATGATAGGCTTCTCCCCACAAACTGGTTTCTCTCTTCTTATAATACAAAAAGGAAATGGCGTAGCATTGCTGAGAGAAACCCTTCCTCACTCCTCCACCACCTGATACTGTGCTCTCTCCCTCCCTGCCCAATGAAGCTGTGTGTGCCCATCTACATTCACCATTTCTTCATGCCATGTTTGTGGGCTCCGAGAATGCCCGGGTTCCTTTTCCAGGAAGGACTCCGCATCCCAGGTCTACCTGTCAGCCTTCAGGGATGCCTTGGCTGCAGAATTCAGATTCTCCTCCTTCTGCTTTACCCACCCTCATTGAATGACTGAAACAGGGTGTACAGGACTGGCCTTCTCAGCCCCATGTGACACTGCTTGGAAGGTCTGTGCCGACTCCAAAGCATTTATGATGCTTCTTGTGTCTACCTTTGGGCTTATCCTGCATTTTGATTCCACCCTTTGTTGGATCCTGATTTTCCTTTCCACTGGCTTGGTCCCAAAGGCCATCCTTAATAATCATCCTGCATATCAAATTCCATCTCCTTGTCTGTGTCTCAGAGAGCTCCACTATGATACCTTTGGTCTTACATCATATACCTTTCGCAAAAACCTGTATGCTGATATTCTGGTGAGGTCAATTGGAGCAATTTATCAATTTTCCTGATAGAATGTGTGTTGCTTATAAAAGGGACCATTGTTTAAAAACTTTTAATCCCCATGGTGCCTGAAAGAGCAGTGGAGATGCTTCAAAAATACTAGTCAAAAAATACGTGCTTAGAAATTCTCTCCTTACTTGTATGCTAGAATTTGGCAATTTTAGAAAACCAGTATTGTTATTGTCTCAGGGGGAGGTAAAATAAATCCCAAGATTGGTCAGAACAGTTTTCAGATACCTACAAAATCCTTGGATGGATCAGAGTGTTCATATTAGAGTACAATGCATTAGGTAAAATAATTACAGTAAAAACTGAAATTGAAATCCTGAAATCCACTGAGGAATCAAGTGACAGACAGTTGCCTACAAACCACTGATTCCATAATCCAGAGGAATCCAGTAACATCTAGAGAGATCAGAGGAAGTTCCTTGGAAGTCCTGGCAATTAAGGTAGACCTCATAGGAATTCAAACTTGGTATAGCAATTGAGGAGAAGGGAGGGTGTGTCTGATGAACATATAGCTATGGACAGTTTATGGGCAGTCTGGAGGTGCAGAGGATCAGTCAGACATTGTATTTGAAGATAACAGGATCGATTAGCTCAATTAGAGTCTTTAAAGAGCATACCAAAATGCGGTACCGTATGGGTGACTGATAACATTTTGGTAACTGTACTAGATATCTATTGCTGCATAAGGCATTGCTCCAAAACCTAGTGCCTTACAACAGCAGTTCCTGTGAACCAAGGGTCAGGGCATGACTTAGCTTTGTCTTTTGCTGTAGAGTCTCTCAGAGGCGGTACTCAGGCATCAGATGATCTTCTTAGAATCCATCAGAGACAGAATCTATTTCCAAACTCACTCAATGGTTATTAGGAAGATTTGGATCCTTTTGGGCTATTGAACTAAGGGAGGTCTTCTACTTCTTGCTGGCTATTGGCTGGGAGCTGCCTCTCGTTCTTTGCCACATGACCTCTCCATCACTTGAGAAGAAACACAGAGAGAAAGAGTACTTGCAAGATGCAGTCATAGTTATTTGTAACCTAATCATGGAATTGACATTCCATCCTTTTTGCCACTTTCTTTTTATTAGAAGCAAATCACTAGATCCAGCCCATAAAGGAGAGGGGATTTCATGAAAATATAAATTCTAGGAGCTGGGAATCACTGGGAGACATTTCAAAAGTTGTGTAGCCTGTACCTTAATCCCACCACAGTAACCGTGATGAATGGAAAATGCATCCTCCTTACTGTCTTGTCAGTCATCTGTGGTTGTGCCTGCCATGAAGCTGCCCAGTGCTTTGTATCTGTGTGCCTTTTCACATTGCACATGCTGATCTATCCTCTCAGATGCTGTTTCAGTGAACTTTTTCATCATTGTAACCAAAAGACTTGAAAAGAACAAGTTGGAGAAGGAAAAGTTTATTATAGCTCATGGTTTCAGAGGGTCAGTACATGGTCAGCCAACTCCATAGTTCTGGGCTCAGGGTGATGCAGAACATCATGCAGAGAGTGTGGTAGGGAAAAGCAGCTCAGGAAGTGGAGAGAGCTCTGCTTACTAGGGACTAAATGTAAATCCCAAAAGCCTATACCCAGTGACCTTCTAGCCACAACCTACAGCTACCGGCATATCACTGGGTTAACTCCCTGATTAGGTTACAACTCTCACAGTCTAATCATTTCACTTCTGGAACTTCTTGCATCATCTCAAACCTGAGCTCATGGGGAACACCTCATATTCAAACCATAACAGGTGCTTTCCTCTTTTCTTCCCCTGCAAATCCCTGCATGTCCCTGTCACTTATCAATTTCTCCATGAAGTCCTCCCTAAGTCCAACAGGCATTCTTATTCTTTTTGTCCTCTCTGCTCCCATTTCTCTTCACATGCAGACATCCCAGCAGCTTGTTACATTTAATTAAACTTATATATCTCTATATGCATTTTTCCTGTTAGGTGGTTATTTCCTTGATGGTAGAGATTAAGTTTTAATTATTTTTATATTCATAGGGCTTTGCACAGTGATTAGCTCAAAGTAAACACTGTAATGATAGTTTTTTAGTGATCATGAGGGTATTGATAATTACAGCATATTTTTATTTCTTATTCATTTTTTTTAAATTGCTGAGCATGGTACATATTATTTACTAGGAGAGATTCACAAATTCTAGAAAACCTCTACAAAGGCAAGCATTGTTTCTCCTTTCTTTAACATTTGGAAATCGAGGTAAAAGGAGGTTCATTAGTTTCCTGAGCCTCTTCTTCCCAAACCTCTTACAGCTAATGGAGTCATTTCACACAGTTTTGGTCAATGGCATGTGACTGGAAGTCTGCTGGTGTGAATTCTGGGAAAACTTTTGTTCTCCTGATTAGAGATGGGCGACCTCAGCTGCAACACCCTATTTTTTTCTTGATTAACATTGTCTTTTCCCCTTCTTTCCTCTTTGGGGCCTGAAGGGAATGCCTAGAAGTTTAGCAGGCACCTTGAAACCACAAGGCTACAAACAGGAGGATGAAAGCCACGTGCTCTCAGGAGGAAGGAGACATTAGGCAGAAGGAGCCAGGGTCCTGGTGACTTCTGTGAACAGCTGTACTGGGCCTGGGTTGTCTTAGTTATGTGAAGACAATTAATCCTTATGTTAGTGCAGGTCTTTTGCTAAAAAAAAAAAAAAAATCAATTCTTAACTATTGGTATTACCAAGTGGTAGATCCAGAATTCAAACTTATATCTCCCTTGGAACATATGTGGAAATCCCATATTATTTTCATTGCCGTAATCTTTTTTCATATCACTTAGATCCTGATCAAGTTTCTCCAGTATCAGCACTAAATGGCACAGACAAGAGGCAGTCATGTTGATAAGCAGTGCCCTCCCTGCTCAAGTTTTCCCATGAGTCAGTTAAGTTTTTGTTGGTGGGATGATCAGGAAAGCCCTCGTGGATGAGAGGGACTATGTGCTAACTCTCAATTAGTGAGTAGAGTAGATTTGGATATTCAGAGAACGAATGGAAGAGGGTGGTGTCATCTAAAGAGGGAAGGAGAGACTTTTGTGTCCTTAGTGAAGGGGAATCGTGAGAATATTTGCTCTTATTCTTCTTCCTTTACCTTTTCAAATGTGTTCAGTTGGTTGGAAAAACCATTGAACACATTTTCTTACTATTTGGTAAAGAGTTTAAGAAGCCATTACCACACAATTGGTAAAGGTCAAAGTAGGGACAGCTGTAAGAGGGAAGTCCAGTGTCCTCTGACAATCAAAATCCCTGCAGATAAAGACAGGCCTTGGAGTCAACCTGAGTTGCACCAGTCACCAGTAGTTACCTTTGCACTCCCTGGTTTCTCAAATGCATTTGGTGGGTGCTCCCCAGACCTTAAAAAGGGATGCCATGGTGCTCTGAGGAAGAGCCATGGCAGACCTAATAATCAGAGCAGGTACTTTGAGTGCATATCAGCATGTTGGACCACTTGGAGGACAAAGATAAAATAATTATCTTAGATTTATTTGGTATCTATAGATATTTGGTGTCCAACAGAGTTTTGACTGGCTTCACCACTGTTGCTTCAAAAACATAAATTTCTCCTGAGGATTCACTTAGAGGGACAGGAAGCAATTTTCAGCTTCTTTCTCTCACTTAAGTCACATTTTCCTATACAGATAAAAACTAAGTATCACTTTCTTTGGATGATCTTGCTGGAAAAGCCTCATCAAAATCAAGCACATGTAAAAGCTACCCTTTAAATTTTGTATATAAATATATTTAAGTATGTTCAGATAATTCTTGAAAGATGCATAAACTAGTCATCCACATTTTGCAGAATAAACAGGCTCAGCTATAAGTGGTCTCCAAAAGGGGCTTAGAACTAATTTTCTTATAGTAATTTTGTCTTGATTTGTTGTTTGTGTTCTTCCTAAATTTCTTTTATTTGATAATTCCATGTGCTATCTGAAAGTAGAAGAGTAAGAGTTTGTTTTAGTTTTATAGGAGGCTGTATTGATTGCTGAAATGAAAACAAACTGGAACATGAGTGAGCCAGGCTTGCCCTAGGGAGTAAGGAGTGTCTGGGAGAAAACCTTGTCTGAGGGAAGAGCCAGGTAGATAAATGTGGCTGAGTGACAAAGCCTTGGGCATGAAGGGGAAGGACAATCTTAGGCACTCCATGATGTCCCTATTCTGCATTTGTTTCTAAGGACAGACTTCATAAGCTTGGGTTTGACTCTCAAGTAAGCAGAGATTTTAAAATCATTTTTTTTTAATGGGAAAGTGGATTAATCCGAGTTCTTTGCTTCCTTCCACTCTACTGCAACAGTCTATCATGAAGTGCCCTCATTTCTCAGTCTCCAGGGCAACAGTGGCAATGACTGTGCTTGGTAATCAATGCAGACGTGGCCACCGTGGCTGGAATTTCCAGGGGTGTTGCAGAGGCCCAGGTAAGACAAGTGCTAGACATTAGAAAAATGTGAAGGGCATCTCATACTAGTAGAAAGACTTCATGAGCTGGAGAATACCAGTGGACAAAAATGTCACAACCTCAAGGGGGACACATGGCTAACATGAACATGGCCCCGTTAATAGGTGGAGTAATAGTTGCTGGATCATTGCATATTAACTCCATCCCATTTGTACAGGTTAGCAGTGTCAGTCTTGAGAGTTGAAAACTCTCCAGGCAAAACATTGCTGAATATGCAAGAACATGAATCATAAACTACCTAAGTACAGTTCAGTGGCTGGTGTGTTCACCTGTCTACCCTCTCCAGCATACCCCAGACCAGCTACACCTGGTACTCATCATCTTTGGTCTCAACTATTTGTCTTTCGAGTTCACCTTACTCACCTGTTCCAAACACTTGCTACTGCCAATCAAATGGACTCCATTGTTACCCACCCCCCAAGTATTTCAATCCTCTTTTCAGGGGTGATAGGAATCTGTGAGAAAAAGTGGGAAAGGGATTTGAAAGATCCACCAAATCCTTACACATCTCTGATTGGCTCTTGAGTGAGCATTATCCCTAAGGATGAGGAATAAATAATAATGAATTAGAATAAATATTGATTTTATAATAGGTGGATAATTAGTGACAAAAGATAAAGAATGCTTGGCCCTTCACACTCACCCTAGAAAATGCAGAAATCAATTCCCTCAGACACAGAAGTGCAAAGAATAGCAGAAATGAAGCTGATGAGGGAATTCTGTTTTTCATTCTTTTCTTCCCGCCCCCCACATGGCCAACAGGCTCAAAAAAGTGCATCTTGAACAATTCATCTGATGGTTACCCAGAGGTCTGCACAGAGCTCAGCAGTATGGCTCATGGTCTTTCATCTGCCAAGACATGGGTATGAATTATTCAGAGTTGTATCTCATACATAGACTAATTTCCCAACACTAATTAGCCCATGATCTCTTCCCATCACAGAGTCCAGTTTTAAATGCAGACTTCTTCCTTCTCATTTGCTGGAAAGTCCTGTTATCTCCTCCTTACAAGTCTTCCTACCTGGGTCCTCTCTGTTTTAGATGCTTCTTATGGATCTTCTGTGTTCTCTGTGGACTACATCACTCGTACTGTACCTGCCGGGTGTGGATGGTCTCTCCTGCTGGGAAAGTCGAGGCCCTTTTTAATTGTGGCTGAGGCTTCCATCACATAAGGCCACTAATTTAGTGGAAAAAGAGTTTGGAAGGGAAGTAAGGGCAGGACTTACAATTGTCTCCTTAATTCAGTTCTTCTCTGACTTGTCTTCCCTATGTAATTTTTCCTTTTTTTAAAAAAATGCTTCCTTAAGTTATTTTTCTGTATCTTTTATAGAATGGTAACCTCTTGGAAATCAGGGACTGGCTACTTTTTCTGACCTCAGAAATTCTATGTTCAGGTCTCAGTTGTGCTAAATACTGGCCCTGTGACTGGGACATATATACTTTGCCCTGTGCAAAGTAGGAATAATAAATTCTCTCTCCCTGGTATGTGAGGGTTGTACGTGATAAAGTATCTGTGAGTTCTCTGTTAACAGCAAAACTCTTTGTAAGTGTAAAGGATTTAATATTGTCATAATTGTAATTCATCATCTTGTCATTCACATGACCTAGCATTGGGCCTCACATCTCAATAAGTGCTCAGTGCATGTGGCTGTAATTAATGACAAATGCTCAATAATTATGCCCAGATATGATCTGAGTGTTGTAGATGTTGACCAGCAGTTTTTCTGTCTTCACAGAATACTAACCCAATCATCCTCATATAGACAAAGAGAGCTTAAAAGCTCATGAGACCTTGGATCCTCACTTATATTCCACTGGACTTCTTATGGCCACCACTCATTGCATCAGAGGAGTGAATGACAGAAGAGGAGGGAAGCTAGAGATGAATTTTTCTCTACAACATATTTTAGGAGTTCTGTTTGATGATATGTATTTCTTAACAGAATTTTTTAAAAGAAGGATTTGCAAAAAAAAAAAATGCCGAATGTTTTCTCTGATATAAGGAGGCTGACTCATAGTGGGGTAGGGAGGGGAACATGGGAGGAGTGGATGAATTCTAGATAGGGAAGAGGGGTGGGAAGGAAAAGGAGGGGGCAGGGTATTAGCAAAGATGGTGGAATGTGATGGACATCATTATCCAAAGTACATGTATGAAGACATGACTTGGGTGTCAACATACTCTATATACAAACAGAGATATGAAAAATTGTGGTATATATGTGTAATAAGAATTGTAATTAAAAAAACAAAAAGTGCATGTATAAAGACATGAATTGGAGTGAACATACTTTATATACAAAGATAAAAAATTGTGCTCTATGTCACATATTTAAAAAAATAAAATCAATTAACTTAAAAAAGGATTTATTTATTTATTTATTTATTTATTTATTTGAATATGTTCTTTTAGTTGTCTCTGGACCTTTATTTTATTTATTTACATGTAGTGCTGAGAACTGAACCCAATGCTTCACACATACTAGGCAAGTGCTCTACCACCAAGCTATAAACCCAGCCCAGAATTTTAAGCATACCATAGGGTATTGCTAACCACATGTACTATGCTATAGAATAGATATCTAGAAATAATTAATCTTGCATAAATAAAACTTTGTATTCTTTAACCAATTCTTCCTTGCTTCCCTTTGCCCCAATTCCCTGGAAACCATTATTCTATTCTTTGCTTCTACAAATTTGACCATTCCCTCTTCTTTATATAAGTAAGATCACATATGTGAGTGGCTTATCTTTCTTAGCCTATCCTATGGGTTTATCCTTGTCATCACAAATGGAACAATTTCCTTCCTTTTTAAGGGTGAATCATATTCCATTATGTATAGATAGGCATTGTTTTTCCTTTGTGAATTTATTTGTTGATAGATGTTTAGATTTCTTCCATTGTTTTGGGTACTGTAGATAATGCAGCAGTGTGAACACTGGAGGAGAGATTTATTCAAGATCCTAATTTCAATTACTTTAGATAGGCATTGTTTTTCCTTTGTGAATTTATTTGTTGATAGATGTTTAGATTTCTTCCATTGTTTTGGGTACTGTAGATAATGCAGCAGTGTGAACACTGGAGGAGAGATTTATTCAAGATCCTAATTTCAATTACTTTGAAAATACACCCTGAGGTAGATTTGTTGGATCATGCAGTAGTTCTATTTTTAATCTTTTGAGGAGTCCCATAGTGATTTCTACAGTGGCTATACCAATTTACATTTCTACACAAAGTGTATAAGAATTCCCTTTCCTGTACATCCTTGTCAACGTTTGTTATCTTTTTTTTTTTAAATGAATGACTGTATTTTCAGGTCTGAGATGATATCTTCTATGGCTTTGATTGGCATTTCTCTGATGATTGGTGATATGGAGAACCTTTTCAAATTTTTTTTTTTACCATTCATATGTCTTCTTTGGAGAAATATGTACTTAAGTACTTTCCCATGTTAATTTTCTTCTATTGAGTTGATTCTTATGTATTTTGGATATTAACTCTCTATCAGATACATAATCTGCAAATATTTTCTCAACATACCATTGGCTGTTTATTTTTTCTTTCTCTGTATAGAAGTTTTTGGCTTAATGTAATTATATTTGTCTATTTTTGCCTTTTTTTCTGTAATTTTCGTTGACACATTCAAGATCTCATTGCCAATTCCAACATCAAGAAGCTTTTCTCTGTTTTCTTCTGGGAGTTTTATAGTTTCAGGCACTAAATTTAAGAATTTAATCTATTTTTAGTTGGTACTTGTGTATGATTTAATATAGAAGTAT
The DNA here is from genome assembly GCF_052094955.1 of Ictidomys tridecemlineatus. Lineage (NCBI taxonomy): Eukaryota > Metazoa > Chordata > Mammalia > Rodentia > Sciuridae > Ictidomys > Ictidomys tridecemlineatus. The sequence goes on along the minus strand of NC_135483.1, from coordinate 14,630,415 downwards.
AATTTCATTTTTCATGTGATTATAAAGTTGTCTTAATGTAATTTCTTGAAGAGACATCCTCTCTTCACTGTGTATTCTCGGCACCTTTGAAGAAAAGCATGAACTATATATGGATGATTTTATTTTAGAGTTTATTCTGTTACATCAGCCTATATCAGTACCATATTCTTGATTACTTTAGCTTTGTAATGTAGTTTGAAATCAGAAAGTGTGATGCATATGGCTTCATTTGGATATTCAGTACTCTTTTGTTGTGGTGCCATGCAAATTCTATGATTTTTCCTTCTGTTTTTTATAAAAATGTATCATTGGAATTTGGATTGGGATTGCATTAAATCTTCAGATCACTTTGAGTAATATGGAAATATTAATGATATTGATTCTAACAATCCATGAACATGGGATACCTTTCTATTTATTTGTGTCATTTAATTTCTCTTATCAATATTTTGTGGTTTCAGTGTACAAGTTTTTTTCTTCCTTGGTCAAATTTGATCCAAAGGATAAAGTTCTTTTTTGATGTTTTTATAATCTGATTGTTTTTATTGTTTTCCTTTTCTAATAGTTTCCTGTTAGAGTATTAAAGCCAAACAGATTTTTTTCAATTTTATATTTTGAAACTTCATAGAATTCATTAAATGGTTCTAAAATTTTTTTTGTGTGTGTGTCTAGAGTCATTAGGGATTTTACATATAACATCATACTATCTCATAAACAGAGATGATTCCATTTTTTTCCAGTTTGGGTGCTTTTTATTTATTTTTCTTGCCTAATTGATCTGTCTAGGATTTACAATATTATGTTGAACAGAAGTGATGAAAATGGGCACCCCTTTCTTGGACTGGATCTTTGAGGAAAATATTTCAAATTTTCACCATTGAGTATGATGTTAGCTGTGAGTCTGGGATATATGGCCTTTATTATTATGTTGAGGTACATTCCTTCTATATCTAATTCATTTAGGATTTTTTTCTTTTAGTTCTAAAATCATGTTAAATCTTGTCAAATGCTTTTTCTCTATTGTGATGATTATACACTTTTAATTCTTTATTCTGTTAATGTGGTGTATCACATTGCTTGTACTGTGTTTGTCAAACTATTCTTGTATTGCAGGGGTAAATTCAGCTTGATCATGATGTATAATCCTTTCAACGTGCTGTTTAATTCAGTTTTCTGATATTTTGTTGAGGGTTTTTGCATCCATGCTCACGAGGGGTCTTGTCCTGTAATTTTAGTTTTTGTGGTATCTATTGTTGACTCTGCTGTTAAGATGATGGTGATCTCATAAAATGAGTCGAGAAATATTATTCTTTCTGTTTATTGGAAGAGTTTAAGAATAATCAACCTAATTCTTTTTTAAATCTTTGGTAGAATTCACCTATGAAGCCATCTGACCCTTTTCTTTATTGGGAAGATTCTTATTGCTGATTCAATATCCTTATTTGTTATTGGTCCTTTTAAACTTTCTACTTATTTTTTATTCAATCTTGTTAGGTTGACACAACCTCTCTTAAGACTGAGAAATAAATACCACTTCATTTTGAGAAGCAAAGAAATAATACAAATGAAGAAAGAATGATCAAGTAGAGGGTGCTAAAGATAAAATTAAGTCATTGTGGAATTTTGAGGGTTTAGACTCAGTCTAAGGAAGGGCGCAGCCTTGGGAAGGGCAAATGTGACCATCAAAGAGGCTGTCTTCTTTTAGACATTCTACTCCAAAAGTTTTTTTTTTAATTCTTTAATTCATCAAGAACTCACTGCTGTCTTGGACTACATGATAGAGAAATAAAGATGACTAACTGACAGTTTCTGTCCTTGACTTGTTCAGAAATTTGAAAGGAAAGCAAACCTGAAGTGTGCAATTGGCTATTATAAGTGGTTTGTATAAGTTATATAATATACTTATATAAGTATAATATGGTATATTACCAAGAAGATTTAGGACCTTAAGAGCAAGTAGCTAATGTTTAAAATGGTGTAAGTGGGATCTGAAATTTCAGCTTATGCCATGAGTAGCTAATTAATTAAACAAGGCCTCATCACAGTGCCAGAACCTTTGCAGGTCACATGATGGTATGGAGACCACTTAGGCACATTTCCTATCCTTGAGGAGCCTTAAGGAAATCATGGGTGGAGGGAGGAAAGGATGATAAAAAATAGAGATGGGCAAAGTCTTGGGAGAATAGGGAATGAGTGCTAGTGCTGCCCAGTAAAAGGAATCTTGAAGGGTCAGAAGTAGTTAGCCTTTGGCTTAATTGAATCACATTGAATGTAATCATTGATCAAAGGTCCCAAAGAACAACCTCTTACAAGGTTCCTATAAAGCATCTAGTGAATGAATGATAAGACATGTATAAATGACAGAAAGAAAGAGCTAGAGCAAAGGTAAGAAGGAAGGATGCAAGCAAAGAAAGAAAAAGGAAAAAGAAACACGTGTGGGTTAATTTTTCTGTTCTGTGGACTTGTCTGTTGTTTGCTAAAATGATCCTGAAGAGACCACAGAAACTATAATATATATAGATGCACATTAAAAAGAAATATAGGCTGTATAAACTATGCTGTAAATGAGTGGGAAGGTTCATAACAATATCCAATATTTGCATGAAAAAGATCCTTACAAGGGAAAAATGGAAGTATTTATAGTTCAAACACTATATTCTAGCATTCTGGATTAGTGATAGATAATTTTTTTTTTTTTTTGCAGAGCATGTATCATATTGTTCCTGATGCTTTTCTCCTATGACTTTTGGGCAGGCCACAGAGTAATGCCCCTTCTGATGCTTTTATGATTAACTTATGCTATAGAAGCAAACAAAAACAAAACACACACACACACAAAAAAAACAAAACACCAAAACTGAGTTTTAGTTTTGTAGAGAAAAGATGTAGCACTAGTAAATAGTATTTTTGATAATCCAAGAGTTTTTCAGTACTTACTTATTTTCCTTTACTCATTAATTTGAAAATATATTGAGAATCTACTATTTTTTTATAACCACCCTATGTCCTAAAGGAGTTATAAAATGATCTATTTCTTCCTTCCTTTCTATCATGTTTTGTCATTCATTCACTAGCTGCCTTATAGGAACCTAGTAAGAGACATATCAATTCAATAAATGGGGAATGAAGACTGGCTACAAAGAAATGTATAGAGCTCTCTGGTCTTCACAAGAGGTTGCTGAAGTCTGGAGAAGACAAAATTATACACAAAATTCATATAAAGTGCTGATAAAAACTGTGTTGGGGTGATTCCAATGATCTATTAAAAGACAAAAGGCTTCAGAATTCAGGGAAGACATCTATCCACAGAGGAAATAGGCAACATTCCTATCAGGAGGAAAATTCAGATATAAGTTGACATGTGGTCAGATTTTGAATCAATTCTCCATTATAGAAAAAAGGGAAATTTTTGAACTGTAGAAAAAACACTGGGTTGGAATATGAGCTCCCATTAAGGTTGTATTTGTAATTTGGGGTTTTTTAGAAAGTCTGAATATTCTAGAAACCAGAATAACTGCTGGCATCTGAATATTTGTAACTCTTCCAAATTCAGATGTTGAAATGTAGCCACCAAGGTGATGTTATTAGAATGTGGGGCTTTAGGAAGGTGATTATGTCATGCATCTCTACCTTCATGAATGGGATTGGTGTCCATATAAAAGAGACACCAGACAGCAAGCATTCTAGATTAGAGAATTTTCCACCACAAGAGAATGCTGTGAGGTGGTACCATCTGTGAACCAGCCTCTGGGTCCTCACCAGATAATACCTTTACCAGCACCTTGATATTGAACTTTCCATCCTCTAGAACTTGGAGGGATAAATTTCTATTGTTCATAAGTTATTTTGTTATAGCAGTCTGAACCAATTGAATAATAATAAAGGAAATAATCCCCCAAGTAGAACTAAAGAGCTGGGTGTTCTTCCAAAGGCTTACTGCATTATTTCATTTAATTCTTTCATAGAAAGTATTATATTCCCATTTTTACAGATGAAGTCAGCCACTTTCCCATAGTAGACACATAATAAATGGTAGAGCCAGAATTCAAATCCACCTCTGATTCCAAACCCCACAAGAACAGGGAAAGAGGAAGGTCCTGCCTTCCAAAGACAGGATGTTATTTTGCGACATCATCAAAATATCTCTGATTTGCTTCTCTGAGAATCTAAGTGTGGACATCTTGCTTTTCTTTTCCTTTTTTTTTAACCTTTATTTTATTTATTTACTTTTTTATATGGTGCTGAGGATTGAACCCAGGGCCTTGCACGTGCCAGGTGAGCATTCTACCGCTGAGCCACAACCCCAGCCCATCTTGCTTTTCTTTATGTAAGCAGGTTCACAGAAAAACAGGCACAAAACAGGTGACATGATGACGAATATTAACTAACATGTTTACAACAAGCTTTCCTCATTTTGCTCTGACCATTACTTCTGAGGACCAGCAGTGAGTGGGAGGTATGAACTACATTTGACTGAAGAGAGACTCTCCAGATGGTGGCTCCCTTGGAATCACACACCTGAGACTAGATCCTGTGTGTTAATCTCCGGCATCTTTTACTCTTTGACCTCTCTATTCTGTCACCGGCCTTATTATATTCATTTAAAAATGCACCAAGGATCCATTATGCACCAGTAAAAGATGAAATAAGGTATTCAGCTGCTTCACATCAACTCTCTCAAACCTCCCACTGTGATGGGAGAGGAGGTTATATTATCACATTGTCACCAGGGAGCAGGTTGGTAGTGTTAGAGGTGAGCATTGGGCATGAAAGGAGAAAGAGAGCAAATATTTCTCCAGCAAATAGAAAGAGCCATGTGTTCTCCTATATGATCTTATGTCTCCAAACTCTGTGTATAGGTATTTTCACCTCTAGTGTCAGAAATGAAGTGGTGACATGACATTGTTAAGTGGCAACCAGCTGATTATCAGGGAAGCTGGGCTTAAAACTGAGATCTTACTGGCAACAGAGCTCTTGTTCTTTCAATATCCCTCCACCCCTCACCACCCCTCCATCACAGCAAGATGACTCTGAGGACTGTTTATTTATTTATTTATTTATTTTTGGGGAGTGGAATTGGGGATTGAACTCAGGGGCACTTGACCACTGAGCCACATCCCCAGCCCTATTTTGTATTTTGTTTAGAGACAGGGTCTCACTGAATTGCTTAGGGCCTTGCTTTTGCTGAGGCTGGATTTGAACTCACGATCCTCCTGTCTCAGCCTCCTGAACTGCTGGAATTACAGTTGTGCACCACTGTGTCTGGCCAGGATTGTGTTTATTAAACTTAAAATGGTAACATTTATTTTGTTAGGGTGTTTACATGTTACCTGGTTAAATGCCAATAATCAGCCTAGGAGTTAAGTACTATTATCATATCTGATTTACTGATGAGGAATATGAAACACAGAAAGTTAAGTAACGGGACAAAAGCTCTGCAGTTCAGAACCTCCAGTCTGAGATTCATATTCATGCATTTTGGTTCCAGTTCCACGCTCTTACCTACTATACCATCATGTATGGTTTAACTTAAAAAAGTTTACTGGGACATAAAGGTTTCAGAAAATATCTTAAAGGAATGCTAGGGACAGATATTGCTGTTGTTTGAATATGTGTTTCCAAAGTTTACATGTTGGAAAATTAATCCCCAAAGATGAATGTTAGAGTTATTTGGAGGCAAGCCTTTTGGAAGGTAATGAGAATAAGGTGAAGTTTTGGGTGGGGCCCCATGATGGATGGCATTCATGACTTTACTCTTGCCAACTCTTAGAGGAAGATCTGAGCTCAGATGCATGCTTGCTCTGTGTGGGGATTTGATTTGACATAACCAGGGCCAGTTTGAGTTGAAACTGCCATGACTGCCTGAGAAATTCTGGTCAGTTTTCCTGCTCAGCTTTCCAGCAAGCTATAAACAGATAAAACCAGTAGAGTGGCGTGTGGAGCTTTACAATCTGGACCCTGGAACTCACTATGGCGGAAATGCCCTTGGTATTAGCTCTACATAAACCAGGTATATTCAGGCTTGGATGAGGTCACTTTTGACCTAACCACTTCCCCCTCCTTCTGACCCAAATTGGGATCTGCCTAGCCTTGCTGCCACTCAGAATTGTGCTTCTATTGGTAAGTCCCTCCAATAAGTTGCATTCTGGGAAATCCTGAATCTGTCTGACTCCTTCTTCCATGTCTCAGCACCTCAGAGCCAGTTTACATTCCCAGAAAGAGTTTGTTCCAGAACCATCTCTCCATGCAGTATCCTTCACCATGCTATGACACAGTAAGACGGCCTTTACCAGATGTCAAGCAGAGGCCTGCTCCGTGCTCTTCCACTTCCCAGTCTCTGTTCTTTGTGCATTTTCCAGTCTCAGGTATTTTGTTACAATAGCAGAAAATGGACTAAGACAGATACGGACAGAGGGTGGGGATGGGCATCAATTAATTTTATCTGTAGGCTTCAAAGACATCTGTACATCTCATGATTGAAAGATACGGAGAGTTCAGGTATCTAAAGGGTATACATCCCACAAAATGTGACCTTTCTGAGGAGTTTTAATCAAGAGAAGAAAAATGAATTACTTTTACATGTTTTTGAAAGTTATTTCTGGTGTAGGAATGGGAGGTAAAACTAGGTCTTGTCAACAGTTCAAGGTAGAATTTACTGGGAAAGAGTTTCTGCAGGAGCTTATCTTGCCTCTGCTCCTGCCCCCTCTGTCTTTGCAAAGCCTACACTTGATTGAGCACACACTAGGAAGAAGTCCCTGTCATCCCACCTATTGGCCAAGGAAAGAGAAAATCATTCTAGTCTTAAATCCTCATCACTGTTTTGACAGATGTTATACAGAGAGCTGACATCTCTATTGAGTTATCTGCTTTGACACCTCACTCACTCGTTTTTGAGACATTTTAATTATCTCAAGGATTCCATTAGAATGCATGAGCAGAATCACAAACTCTTCCAAATCCAGAATGCTTATCTCACGTAGGTTATTCTAGACAACCTGAGTGGCCTGGTGTGCTTGTTTCTGTGTCGAGCGTCACCTCTATGTGCTGTTTAACGTCTTGGTTTTCTTAGCCCTTTGTGGGTTTCCTTCTTCCTTATCAGCCTGGATAATTTAGTAATCTACAAATCAGTCTCCTTCACTGTGGGATCAGTAACCAGTAGATTAGCCACAACTGCCTTTTCAAGGTGAGCGGGAACATATCTATTTCCATCTTTTTCCCCCCATGGTGCTAGGGACTAAATTGAAGGGCACTCTACCACTGAGCTACATCCCAGACCTTTTTATTTTTTATTGTGAAACAGGATCTCTCTGAGTTTCTCAGGTTAGTCTTAAATTCACCAAACTGGGATTACAGGCCTGGGCCAGCACAACGGGATTATTTCTATCTTTCAATCTTGTTTTAATCCACAACAGGACATTTTCTCTTGCATGAGTTTCCAAGTACAGATTGGTGAGACCTGATCAGAAGTCATCTAGATTAGAAATTAGAATGTCAGGATTTTAAGCATAGGGCACTATGAGTTCAGAATGGAGTTGTTAAGAGCATAAATAAGGCACAAGAATCAGATGACAATAAATAATAATATGGAATAATAAATCAATAATTGTCACATTTGAATAACTAATTTAGGCAGAGATGCTTTGATGGTCATTTTGATTAGTTTTTTATTTTGATTATATTATTTTTGATTTTGCTTTTTAAATTTTGATTATATTATTTGATTATAATATTTGATTATATTATTTGATTATGATATTTGATTATATTATAATGTTTTGATTTTGTTATTTAGCTCCCGATGAAGAGAATGTCTGAATATCTTTTATTTTTTTAGTACTAGAGCTTAAACTCAGGGTTGATGAGCTGTATCCCCAGTCCTATTTATTTATTCATTTATTTGGGACAGGGTGACTGGTAAGATCTGAGCTAGCATGCTTGCTCTGTGTGGGGATTTGATTTGACATAACTAGGGCCAGTTGCTATGTTGGTGACTGGTCTTGAACTTGTGATCCTCCTGCCTCGGCCTCTTCAGTTGCTGTCTATGAAAAGGCTATTCTTAACTTTTTAAATTCGACAACTGAGGCCCAGGAGTGCCTAAGGTTATTAAGTAAAAGAGCTGGAATTTGAACTCCATCTTTAGTAGCAAAGTTCTCTGATATGGTGAGCATGAAAGAAATGCTCACTGAAGGCCTTAGAGAAAGAAAAGGTTTCCTTGAATAAATAGGTTGATGGTTGAATGACAAAGTCTAGACACACACACTTAGAGACAGTCTCCCTCTATTCCATCAAATGGAATGAGGATCACAATTTATAGACTGAGGTTGAGTGTCCGTGACTCTGAATAATGTTGCTGGGGAAGCTCAAGACATACTTGTCATTTTTATGTACTGTTAATGCTTAGAATATCTGGGACGTGGCATTCATTCTTAGCCTCTGATGGCTCTGTTCATTGGTTTAGGGAATTTGCGCTGGTCAGGCTGGGGCTGAGAGGAGTTGCCAATATCACCTTCAGTGCAGGCAAACACGTTTCTCCATAATTTTAGAGGTTGTTCGGTTCCCTCGAGTCTTGATGGCACTGGAGTCTTATTTTTGCTGTGATGGTTGAAGGTATGGCTTTCCAATGGCATTTTCAGGATGTTCTCAAGGTTCACTTTACATTAGAGGAGGCCCCGCCGCTTCCCTGATCCTGCTGCCCGCTGTTGGCGACACCAGGAGGATGCCTGGAGAGCCAAGGAGGGATTCCTGTGTGGGACCTGGGGTGGTGGCTCGGTGCCCTATCATCACACACATTCAAGAGCCATCACACAAAAATCCCATAAAAGAGACATTGTTTGGGTTTTTCAGATGAACTGAATTAATGGTGGTCACAAGGTTTCTAAAGGACCAAAGAAAAGATCTGAACCCAGGTCGCACTAAGACCAAGTGTGCAGTGCCACCCTTGTTGATATTCAGCGGATTTCTTTCAGTATTCATTTCTTTCTCTCTTCTTTCCCTGTTTCTCTCCCTTTCTCTCCTTCTTTCTTCCTTCTCTTTCTCACTCCCTTCTTTCCTTGCATTTCTCTCTCTCTTGCCTCTTTTTGTGTTAATGGAGGAGAGGATGAAAGACAAATCCCTCTGATGGAAGCCTTTTGAATCCTTCCGCTTCACTGTGTTTCCAGGACGTTTTTCAAATGAATATGTGTTTAAAAAAGCAACTTGCACAGACGCCAGCTGATCCATCTATGTCTGCCGTGCCATTTTCCAAGAAAAATTAAGTTTGATAAGTTTTTGCTCCATAGTTTTGTAATGAGCTTTGTGGGTGCCATTCAAAGGATTTTGCCCAGTCTTCAAAATGGACCTGTTCCAGAGCTGGGGAACTTGACTTTGAAGGCATATTGCTTATCAGTGAATCAGTGACTGTTAGTGCTGCAGGGGACTCTCGGAAAAAAATTTCAGAAAGGGCTCAGACTCGGAAAGATGAAGGCAGTTGCTAAAATTTCTAAAATGGAGTCATTAGCAATACCTACCTCACAAGTGGTTACGAATATTGAATCGGTGATTATTTATAAAGTACTTGGAATGGGGCCCAGCTCATGAAAACATCATAGGGTGTTTGAAAATAAATATAATAATTTTTCCAAGGTCACAGAAGCAGTGTGGTTTCCCGAATAAACACACAAAGGTTCCCATCCTTGCTCTGCATGACTTTGCAGGCCGTCCGACTCTTAGAAGTACATATTGCTTAATCTTGAAAATAGGTGTGATGATCTTGACTTCACAGCGCTCAGGTGAGGCTGAATGAAATAGCACAGCCCTGAGCATGGCTCCTGAGAGACCCAGCGAGTGAGAGCTGTCCTTAGGCACAATGTCAGATGCAGTGGCAAAGTGGCTCCTGGCAAAGTCAGTCCTCTTTATAAATCACAAAATGCTGACATGATCGCAAAGGACAGAGATTCCATCTCCACAATCTGTTTCCTAGAGGGCCGGGGGTGGAATGTTTAATGTCTCCAGCCAACGCAAGGAAGCCTATATAAACTGAAGAGGGAACTCATTCCAGACGCTTCCCTGATGCTTCCCTTCCTGTTGGCACCATGATCAGCTAGCACATTGTCATTATCTGAGCTTTGCTCACATTCTCCGAGGATCACAGAGTGGGCAAGCTGAATTCATGTTTGAATTTAGAAGAAGATATTCTGAGGATAGTGTTTCATTATCTCCTCCTGTTCTGAATCTTTGCCTTGTCCCTCAGGGCCCAGACTCACTTGGGTCTGGATCTAGTTTCTAACTCAGTCATGACTAGCTGGATGACCTTGGGCTAGGCACTCCCAATTTTCTTTGACCTTGGATGGCCCTCTGGTTTACCTTTTCTGCCATTCATTTACTTGTTAATTTTTAATGTTCTAACAAAATTGTGGAGACAAGATGGAAGTTTCTCCCATACTCCTTACCCAGTTTGTCTAATTAGTTGCATTTTACGTTAGCATGGTGCACGTGCTACAATTGACAAACCAACCCTGAGGAACTTTCATTAACTAGAGTTCATATTTATTTGTATTTCCTTCATATTCACTCTATGTTCTTTGCTACAGACCCCATTCAGAATTCTACATGACACTTAGCTGTCACATCTTCTTGAACTCCTCTGGGTTGTGACAATCTGTCGGACTTTCCTTGTCTTCAACAACCTGGACAGTTTTATAAGCACTGGTCAGGTGTTTTGCAGCCTGACTTTCAACTGGGATTTGTCTGGTGCTTTTCTTATGATTAGATCAGTGGGGTTATGGGTCTGTGGGGGAAAGACCACAGAGGAAAAGTGCCACTCTCTTCAAATCCCATTTATTGTTTGTTCTATAAACATCATTTACTACTCTTTATGTTGACCTTGATTCTGTGGCTGAGGTATTGCTTATCAAGTTTATCCTTTGTGAAATTATTCTTTTGTCCTGTTTTCTATAAATGTACCTTTTGTTAGAAAGTCACTCTGTGCTTCCCACACTTACGCAGTCAAGAAGTACAATCCACCTCCTTGAAGGTAAACTGTTTCCATAAATTATCTGGAATTTCTCTGTGCTGTAGATTTTCATTTATTTGTTGATTATTAACTACTCATGAATATTGATTTTATATTTGTGTTATAATTTAATACTAGTAGACTCTGTTGCTTAAATTATACCAACTTTGGCCACTGGAAATGTATTCATTTGGCATCTGTGTTGCATTGACATCATTGCTACAATGGCATTGTCATGGGGTAGTCACTTCTATCTCCGCTGACAGACCTGAAAAGATATTTGTTCACTAACCAGTGTACATAACCATCTCTAAATGCTTCTGCATGTAGACACCTGAATCTATTTTTAGCTAAACATGAGTTCATACTGGTGACTCCAGTTCTCACCGAGCGCCACTTGGATTGTTCTGGACTTTACCCTGGCTTTTTGTGTAATCTCTCATTCCAATAGTAAGAATATGGCTCCCACAGTTGGCCATCCATTTCCTTAATTGTTCAACTCCAATGTATACAATAGGGGTATTAGAATAATTAATATATTTGTCTTGGAAAAACCTTACCACATAGAGTATAGTGCTTATGTACAGCTTCTTGTAGTCCTAAATTTATAATTCAGTGTTTATATTTTGTGTGTTATGTTGTAAATGATATTTTAGGAATTTTTTCCTTTTATAATTATTTATTGCTGATGGATCATTGCTGAATTTTGTATATCTACCTAGTATGCTGTGACCTTGCTATAATAACCTATAAATTTGAGTTCATATTTTCTACATAGACAAAAATGTCATCTCTGAATAAAGATAGTTTTATTCACTTTTTCCTGTTTTAGTCAGCTTTGCATAGCTAAAAGACCTGACTAGAGGAATTTAGAGGAGGAAATGTTTATTTTGACTCACGGTTTCAGAGATTCAGTTCATGGCTGGCCAATTCCATAGCTGTGACTATGTGGTGGGGCAGGACATCATAGCAGAAGGGCAGTGGGGAAAGCAAGCCAAGGTACGGCCACCAGGAGACAGAGAGCTCCACTCACCAAAATCAGATATAAATCCCAAAGGCATGCCTCCAGTGACCTACTCATCCTATCTAGCTAAAATTACCACCCAGTTAATAATCATATCCAGTCTTATCCTATCTACCTAAGGTTACCACCCAGTTAATACATTCACGTGGATTAATCCACTGATTGAGTTACAATTCTCATAAACTAATCATTTCACCTCTGAACATTCTTGCATTGTCTCACCCATGAGCTTTTGGGAGACACCTCATATCTAAACCATAACACTCTCTGAATATTATTCATCTCTTCTTCTCCTTTTACTTTATATCATCTAGTATGATAGTAGAGGTGATGAGAGAAGGCTATCTTTTCCTTATCTTATGGAGAAATAATCTGGTTTCTTACCATTAATTATGATGTAAGCTATAGTTTGGTTTGGTTTGATAGACGTTATCAACTAAGGAAGTATCCTTCCATTTTATAGTTTGCTGAGAAGTTTTTGTCATAAATGGATATTTCATCATCCACTGCTGTAATCACATGATTGTTTCTCTTTTCCATGCAGATAGAATGGATTACATTGATTTTTGAATTTTGAATCTGATTGCCTGCTTGGAAGAAATCACAGTTGGTTGATACACACACACACACACACACACACACACACACACTCCTCTTTGGGGATTCTATTAGCCATCTTTGCTTTTCTTTTGTTGCTCACCAACACGAACTCTGATCTCAACAATGAACCCTGTTGTCTATCACAGATGCCATTGTGTTCAAATCCTGTCCCTCCCTACACATCTGCTTGAGCTTGGCCTATCTCTTCTGTCCAGGCTTCCCTAATCTGCTCCTCCTCAATCTTTCCTTCTCTGGATGCCTTTGAAGGTTTATTTCTCTATGCTGCAGTGGAATTTGCACTGCTTTATAGATTTTCTATAAATAATGCCTCTGTTTGTTTGCTTAATATCTCAGTTTTTTTTTTACAGATAAGATTTAAGACATTTTCCTTGAATGCAGTGAGATAAAGCAAAATTAAAGATAAGCTTAAGTGGATGAGGATAATGTGACAAAGAAGAAATTAGGGTAGAGGAGATAAGATGAAGCCCGAGGAGACGTTATTGCCTAATATAGTGATACCTTTGTGTGGTTTTTACTTTGTAGAGCTCCTGATACATTGGAGTAACATTTTATAGTTTTCAAAGTATCTTGACATACCTTTTTTTTTGTCATTTTAAGAAAACATCCAGGTTTTATTTATATTTATTTTGGCCAGTGAAGAAAGCCTAGGCTTAAAAAACCTGTGAGGTAATGAATGAGAGAGAGAAAGAAAAAAGAAATAGGAATCCTGAGGAGTACAAATCCAAAGGCCTTTTACAGATGTTCTACTTCACAATAGGATTATGAGATCTGTGAGGAAGGAAGCACATTTTGTTTTTCAAATTTTGCTCATGGAGTGTGGGCACCTCACGTGGCCCAACACACACTCACAGCCATTTGAATGGAATCTCATTTTGCATCACAGTTTGTCAACTCCGTGATGGGGCAGGTTGATGGGAATTTAATGCAGCAGAATATGAAGACTCAACCTTGAGTTTTGTTTTCCCTTGCTTTGGAGAAGCCGTTCATCCCTGGGGATGAAAGATCAATCACACACTCTTAGACTGAACTTATTCTCCTAAAAGACCAATGGAATCGGATGTTTCTTGGGTCTAAGGTGCCATGCGCATCCTAACATTAGACTTCTTTTTGAAAGGAAAAATGTGGAGGAAGGACAGGTGACAGTGTCCTGGAGTTGAGATAAAGAGCTCCTTTGCTTGATGGGTTAGGAGGGGTTAGGGAAGATTCCCTGTGTTTGATGAGGATGGTTGGACTTTCATTTACCTTGGGTTAGTGAGAACTACCTACCAATAGCACACAGGGAAAGTTAGGGTCTTAAAAGGATAGGGTTTTAAGATCTCAGCCTGAGTGCCAAGGAGTGTCTCTGTGAAGGATCTGGGACTCTGAGGCTTGTGCAAATAGGGAAAACTTAGGCTGTTTGGCAGATTGAGTAATGGTGATGACTGACAGTGGCCTGAAGAAAGGAGCTTTTAAAATTTTTTGAGTAAGTCTCAGAGCTTCTTCATGTTCCGAGTTCACCCAAAGTCACCTATTAATGTCGTTAGGTGTAAGATTGAAGAGGACATAATTGATTGGCAAATATAAAGAAATAGGCTGTTTCTCAGACCTTGAGTGTCAAGGAGCAATCTATAGCTATTACACCAGCCAAGTGCCAAGAATCTCTGCTACAAGAAATATTCTTTGTCTGTGGAGTAGGCAAGTTATAATTTTTCATATCTAGCTGTCCCCTTTAATAGCCCAGATAACATGTTAAAAATATAGAATAATGGGACCCATTCCAGATGTACTGAATCAGAATATTGGTGTTAGAACAGGACAGCCATTTCTGTATTTTTCCTTTCCTGTCAGCCCTGTACTGATCTGCTAGTTAAGAACTCTTGCTCTGGTGATAAAACACAAGCCTTAGGTTCAGACAAGTCAGAATTTAAACGGAAGCTCTTCCACGGATGCTGGACAAGTTGCCTAAATTCTATGAGCTACAATTTTTTGGTGTGTTCAATGAGGATGAAAATACCTCCTTCTCTATTGTCTGGGGTGATTAAAAGGCATATTCTATTTGGAGTTTTCTTTTGGATCTTGATTTATTAACTCTCAGTGAAGTCTCCTACATCCCTCCACTCCTTCATTGTTTCTGCTTGATTTCAGGACCTCTGTCTATTCAGGTTGCCAAATGCCTGTGGAATTCCTGAGTCGGTCTACTTCTTTGGAGTCTAAACTAAAAGCTCCCTTCATCACAAACCTGTCCTTGGCTTCATCTGAAGTCATTCTTGATTCTGAGTGTCAGGTCAGACTCTGAGAATGACACTTTTGAAATGACTGTGTGTCCTGATCGTCCCTCCACCAGAAGCCAACTTGGAGATAGTATGACTGAAGATGATTAAAAGATTGCCTCATCTGAGGCCGGACTCTTCCTGACAGCCTTCTATGAAAAAGCCTCTTTTGCATTTTCCAGAAATAATACTGTAGACAGATTAAGCCATTAATCAGGTTTAGACAGGAAAGAAATGTCTATTTTGATTGTGCTAACACCTAGTCCCATGACTGCAGATGGGTTCTTTCAGTGTGCAAAGATAAATGGCTGGTGATTTCTAAAAGGGAAAGAGTTTGGAGTAAGAAGTCTCACACTGGTTTCTTTCCTTGCTTTCTTCCTTTCTATTTCTTTACTTCCTTCCTCATTTTTCCCTCCACCCTCTCTCACTATTTACTTCTTAATTTTTACTATATGGATTATTAAAATTACTGCCCTTAGCCTTATTTTACTTTTCTATCAAATACTAGTAAAAACCCCTCTCTGGACTATCTCAAGGACTTTTATGATGATGGCATGAGATAAATGATGTGCTATTTGGTAAACTATAAATTCCTGGGTAAGAATAAATATAGTGTTTATTCCTCCTGTTTATGTCTTGGATGGTTCTGGAGTGAGAATGTGTAAGAAGAAATGTTCATTGATGCGCCCACAGCTGATTGCCTATTTATGCAATCACTCTTCAGTAGCACATATGTATTGTGAAACTGTGGTATAGACTCTGATATATTCCTGCACTTGTATCATTTATTTCATTTAATCTTCACATTGATCCTGGAAGATAGATATTATGTCTTACTTTCTTCAACGAGAATTTTGAAATCCAGAAAAGATGAATGGTTAGATCATGGAGACATTGCTAGGGGCAAGGTTGAAAGACCACATTGGGTCTGTCTGACCGCAGATAAGACCAGGCAGTAATCAATCTGAAGAAGTGGATTTTTTTTTTTTTTTAGTGTTTGGATTTCTTGGCGAGACCCCCTACTGAGCAATAGG
The DNA here is from genome assembly GCF_052094955.1 of Ictidomys tridecemlineatus. Taxonomy (NCBI): domain Eukaryota; kingdom Metazoa; phylum Chordata; class Mammalia; order Rodentia; family Sciuridae; genus Ictidomys; species Ictidomys tridecemlineatus. Next base: position 14,614,497 of record NC_135483.1, on the reverse strand, counting down.
ATCTTGTGCCTTTCATCACCTCTGCAACTTTCCATTTGGTAAATGATATATTTCTTAACCCTTGTCATAAACTGGCAAAGTTTTAAAGACCTAACTTAAATCACTGCTTAACGAGATGGCAAATTAGGTTCCTCGGTCAGTACCTGCCCATCCGCCGTCACCAAGGAGAATGCAGAGTCTGGGTGCACAGGATGGACAGCGGTACCTGTGAAACTGAGGGAAAAAAGAAAGCGAAGAAACCATTTTTGCAGTAGAGGGTGTAAGGTCTCAGAGTCATTCCTTGTTAATATTTAAAAGGATATGTTCCCAAGGGCTGATGAATCAGGATCGGTGGAGTATTCAGTCAATCCTCCCCAGGGTCGCTGCAGTCTGCAGTCGATCTCCCTGTAGTTCAGCCACCTGTCATTCGATGTGGGAGTCACTGTTTAGACTCTCCTCCTGCTCTGGGGACCTCTCAGCCCCAGTTTAAATCAGTGAATATAAACACCCAGGAGGAGGTAGCTGGGGAAGGGCCTTGCAGCTGTAACTAACCTCACAGACAGTATTCTCAGAAACTCCGTTGCTACTGTATGCATTTACGACCTATTGATTTAAGGACTGGATCTGTGAATTAAGAGAGGTAGCCTCTTCATTCTTTTGGGGGAGGAGACCGAGAGTCAGAAGTGCTGAATGACTGGCCAGAGGCCATGCAGGGACATCGTCCCAAGCCAGGCTTTGAACCTGGGTCTTCTGACTCAAACCCACATGGCTGTCACTCCAGCTTTGGGAACAGGATCAGCCCTCATCAAACCCACAAAGCCAACTGAGCTGTCTTTGGGTTTTCACTCTTATTGCCTGTGGCTCCCTGAGAGCCAGAGATCCAAGGTGTCCTTGTGAAGTCATTGATACTCCCATGAGTTGAAACAGAAGAATGGCCCAGCTGTCGGGCTCAGTTCTGACACAAGCTGGACTGGCTGTGTGGTCTTACACCTTGCGTAAGTGTCCAGCGCTATCCCCAGAACGGGCCTGTTAAATGCTGTGCTGTTTCTGTCTTGAGATTCCTAGTAATCTATTGAACAAGAAGCTCCGGATTTTCATTTTCCACTGAGCCCTGCAAATTAGGAAGCTGGTAATGCTTACAAGCTTATGACTGCTTACTTTCCTTAACTTCTTTCTACACCAGTTTTTTTCATCTGTAAATGAAAAAAAAACAATACCAATACACATATCTTAATGTGTTCTTGGACAGAATGAATGAAATATAATAGCAAATGGGCTAACAAGCTTTTCTAAACACAATAAATCTTAACTTCTTTATGGCTGATCCAGGAGGGAAGTGGACTCATTAAAAAACATCTTATTAGGTCAGCACTAAAAAAGGTCATACATCTGGAGTGTAGTTTTGCATGAGGAAGATGGTTATTTGGATTTTGCTATTGTGAGGGCAGATAAAATAATTGGAAAAAATGTCACTTTTCATGCTTCAGTTACTGTTGAACAAATATGTAGATTTTATTTATTTATTATTTGGTGCTGAGGATCAAACCCAGAGGAGTTTTACCACTGAGCTAAATCTCTGGCTCTTTTTATTTTTTTGTTTTGAGACAGGGTCTTGCTAACGTGGCTTAAGGCCTCACTAATTTTGCTGAGGCTGGCCTTGAACTTGTGATCCTCCTGTCTCAGACTTCTAAATCACTGGGATTATAGGAGTGTTCCACTGTGCCTAGCTCTTCTAATTAAATTATTTCATTTAAGTTTCCTAAAAATCCCATGACATAATTAGTATTAGTATTTTGTAGATGATGAAACTGTGCTCACAGAATAATTGCAGTGTTAGAGAATCCAAAAAAATTGATAGTCATTAGATTCCACACAACTTGAAAAGGGTCAATGTTAAGGTCTGTAAACAAGTCAAAATAACACCTGGTATTTTGCCAGGGGAATGTTAGAGTTCATAAACAAGTCTGGATGGTGCCTGGCAAAATGCCAGAGGGAGTGATTTGAGAAGTAACAAAAGAGAGCCATTAAGTGTGGAGATTCCTTATTGGTTGACTGATGTATCCTGTTTATGCTAATTAAGATAAGCTGTGCAAAATGTATAAATACCTTTGTTGTCCTACAATAAACGGCTCCTACTCCTGCTGTATCAACGTACACAGTTATTCGTCACCCCTCCCCCAGGTTATTTTGCTGCAGCCGGCCTGCGGCAGGTCAAGGTAGATGAGTTGATATAGATTTCCTGGAGAGGTGTGCAGTGAGGGTTTATCTCGGGCTCTTATTAGGGCTTTTGTTAGGGCTGTGTTGAGAGGGATTTTGAGGCTTCCTGGACTGGGTGGCGTGGAGTACCCTGGTCATGCACTATGCCTGTCTTGGGCTCTGGAGAAGTGGAGGTGGTATGTAAGGCACATATTTGCCATCCTGATGTACTGTTCTTACTTTACAGCACACATTAGTCAATGAGAAGTTAATATAGCTACAATTCATAGGGTCAGCTGTTGACAAAGCTGGCTTTTTTTTCTTAGTACAAGGCAACTATGCTATGTAAAATACCAACCAACCAACAAATAAGAAGCAAAATATAAACAAAAAGAAAAAAAATGTTTGTTGATATTTCAGGCATATATGGTAAAAGTATTAGAAGAGTCTTCCTAAGTGCCACAAAATCATGACATAGGTTTCATACTTGAGTATATATCAGCTTCTCTGGAAGGCTTTTAAACAGAGGTTGTTGAGACCTACCCACAGGATTTCTGGTTCAGTAGATCTGGGATGGAGCCTGGGCATTTGTAAGTTCCCAAATGAGGCTGATTCTCTGTTTTGTGTCTACCTTTTCAGGGCTGCCACCCATAGAGGTCTGCCTATTAGTACATTTTTTTTAAACCATTGATCTGATTCCTCTTACAATGAATTATTCAAATGTGCTCTAAAAAATAAATCTGGAAGACTCAGTCTGCCAGCCCCCTGGGATGTGTTAATAAGATGTTCTGAAAATTGTATCAAGATTTATTTAATTAGTGTTCATTTTGGCAGCACATCTACTAACATTGGAACTTCACAGGGAAGATTAGCATGGTCCCTGTGCAAGAATGACATAGAAATTTTCGAAGCCTTCTCTGCCTTTTGGAACACTTGCGTGTTGTTGGTGTGAATGTAAGATGGTGTACTGTTATGGCAAACAGCACGGAATTTCCTCAAAAATATTAAAAATTGAATTGTCAAACCATCCAGCAATCCCACTTTGGGTGAATGTACAAAATAATTCAAAACAGGATCTTGAAAAGATATTTTGTGTATTATTCACAATAGCCAAGATGTGGAAGCAACTTGAATGTCCATTGCCAGATGAATGGATAAAGAAATGGGGTATTTACATACAGTGTACTATTATTTAACTCAACAAAAAGAAGGAAATATCTTCTCATGCTGCAACACGGATAAAACTTAAGTAAAATAATCCAAATACTGTGTGATTCCCTTTAGATGAGGCGGTCAAACTCAAAGAAACAGAAACCAGAATGGTGGTTTCTGGGGGCGGGGCATGGAGGGAGAAATGGCAGCTGGAATTCAATGGTTCTAGAGTTTCAGTTTTAGAAAATGCATAAGTTCCAGAAACCTGTTATAAAACAATGTGAATACACTGAATTGTGTACTTAAAAATGATGAGGGTGGTAAGTTCTATTTTGCCACAATTAAAGTAACATTTTTAATATTTTCCCTGGATAGCACATCAGTTCTTAGAGGGAGAGATGCCCAGAGAGGGTGGAGAACCGCCATCTTGGTGGCCACTCTAGAGGGAGCTGGGACTTATCCTGACTCCAATGTCCCACTTGGGTAGCTTTTCCCAGTCAATAAAGTACTTGTTCTGGAACCAACCCAGAGATTCTAATCTGGTCTGTGATGTGACCTGGTCAGGAAGGATTTTTAAAAGTGGCCCAGAAGGTGGCCAGAGCAGTAAAGCATGGCGGGATTGTTGATTTGCAACTTGTGAGAATCACTGTGAGCACCTTGTCAAATCGTCTGTGCCCAAGAGTACATTATTTTCCTCACTGCCCTGATAATTCTCATTACTGCCATCTCCTCTTTCCCTACTAATTTGAGAAATATAGCATTAGATGACCTCTAAGGCCATTTTCAGGTAGAATATGTCATGAAGCTTATTTTTAGGAAGCTGAGTTCATCACCAACGGGGGTTTGCATGTGACCAGGATTCCTAATGAGATTGGTGAGACAGTCTTAGTTCAGGCTGCATGTGTAGACATAGCTCAACTATCCTTTAAACCCTCAGTTCAAATATAGCATTTGGGACCTTTTTCATATACTTGTTTTCTACCCGTGTGACTCTTTGAGAAGTGCTCAGATACAGTTCCCATTTTTTAAATCAAGTTATTGTTTTTAACTATAGAGTTTTTGGAGTTTCTAATCCATTCTGGTTATTAACCCATTGCCATCTGTATAGATTGTGAATATTTTCTCCCATTCCATAGGTTGTCTCTTTACTCTCTGGGTTGTTTCCTTTTCTCTACACAAATGAAAATGTGTTCTACAATATTTATTCTGGATCTGATTAGTGTTTCTTTAGTCCCCCTCATCAAAGTTCTGTTTCATTTATCTTTTTCTAACCTGGTTTCAGCCCCACCTTCTCTTTATTTTTTAAGGTCACTTATTTTTTTTCTAAAATTTTTTATTAGTTGCTCAAAACATTATAAAGAGTCATACAGACAGAAAACAAGGATATGAAAAAGTTGTCAACATCACTAATCATCAGCAAAATCCAATCAGAAATGACAATGAGATATCAACTCATTCCAGTGAGAACAGTGGTTATCAAATAAACAACAACAAAAAGGAAGAATGAATTAGGATGTGAAAAAAAAAAAGGAAAACTTGTACAACTGCTTTCTGGTAATGTAAGTTAGTTGCAGTCATTTTGGAAAAAAACGGATATTTCTCAAAAAATTGTCATAGAACTACCATGTGTTTAGGAAAACTCACTATTGGGTATGTAGCTAATGGAAATGAAATCAATATATTGAAGAGACTTCTGTACTCCCGTGTTCATTTCAACACTATTGACAATTGCCAAAATGTGAAAACTTCCAAAGTCGCCATCAACAGAGGAACCAATAAAGAAAATGTGGTTTATATACACATAATGAAATACTGTCATTCAGATAAAAGAATGAAATCCTGTAATTTATGAAAATGTGTGGAACTAGAGATTATGTTAGCTAAATAAAGTAATCACAGAAAAAAAACATAGCATTTGGACTTAAAATCAAACCCTTGACCTATAACAAAGTTCCCCTATTTTGTTTATACATTAAGTTTGATAATTTGTGAACAATTTATAGGATGATTTGAAGGACAAAGGGACAAAATTCCATTATGAGTTAATATTTGTGTGGTGGGATTAGACCTTGCCTAGAATAACTTTTCTTAATTTCCTAAATATTATTGGTGTTGAATGGCACACGGACAATCCTGAGGAATCATAGCCACAGACTGAGGGTGTGTTCAGTATAAGAGTGCCAAGTGACAACACTACCCCTTATTCAGTCATTGAAATTCAGTTTAGATACTTATGAGCTCAGAAATTTGGCAGCACTGAAGATAGGGGACTTGCCAACTTAATGCTGTTTAATATTAATTAAACTTAATATAACTCAGTATTTGTTTTTCAGATATTCCCAGGAAGAAGACCAGAGAAGAAAAACTCTGCATTCATATTAATTATATGTATAGTTAAGTTACATAATCAAAAATTTATTCATAGTTATACATTCAGATGATGAAATATGTATTATCATATATTCTATATTTATGATTATTTCTAAAATAACTAAATGAGATAATGGATATTGTTATGCTTCAGATATGAGGTGTCCCCCAAAAGCTCCTGTGTTAATGCAGGAATATTCAGAGTGCTATAACCTAATCAGTCCATCCTATTTTGAATGGTTGGATGGGGTTACAACTCTAAGAGGGTGGGGCATGGCTGGAGGGGTTGGATTCCTGGGAGTATGCCCTTGAAAGTGTCACCTGCCCTTGGCCCGCTATCCCTTTGTATCTGTGCTTCATGGCTACCATAAGGTGAGCAGCTTTTCCTGCTGTGTTCTTCTGCCATGATGTTCAGCCTCACCTTAGGCCTAGAGGATGAAGTTGGCTGACCATTGACTGAAGTTGCTTAATGATCTCAAAACAAACTTTTCCCTTTCTAAATTGGTCTTCTCAGGTATTTTGGTCATAGCAATGAAAATCTGACTGTTAGAGTCTGTAAACAAGTCTGGATGGCGCCTGGCAAAATGCCAGAGGGAGTGGTTTGTTGTAATGGCCAATGTTTTGGCCATTTTTGACGAGATATGATGCTAAGGTCTGCACCTGTATCCAGTAGCCCATTAAATTTATGTCCTTGAATATTTAGTTTTGGGCGAGAATCTAAATTTAAAGACAGCATAGCCCGATCTACACCTGTGGAGCCTAATCCCCTGGAACCTCTTTCTAAACTACTACTGGAAAATTTATCATGTAGGCTGGGTATTATTAATAACTGTGCTATTCTATCTCCTGGTGAAATTACTGATATACCCTTTGGAGAACTAGCTATAATTTTTATTTCACCTTCATAATCAGGATCAATTACCCCGGGACTTATCATAAGTCCTTTTAGAGTAGAAGAACTGCGTCCTAACAATAAGCCTACTGTTTCTTGGGGAAGAGGTCTTTTTACTCCTGTGGGAATGATTTGAACTCCCATCTCTGGAGTTAGTACAGTTAGTACTGCTCTGGCGGAGGCACAGATGTCCAACCCTGCGCTCCCTCTGGTTCGTCTGATGAGAGATCTGATGGATAATGTGTCCTGGGCACTACCCTGATGCTGTTGCTGGGTTCCTCCATGGTGTTTCTGGGTTCCTCCAGTACCCCGTATATTTGTGGTCATGGGCCCCGGAGCATTGGGCCCCCCTGTCCGTTTTTTGGCAATGGAGCCCAATGCCTTTCTCCATGATATCATGGGTAAACACCTGGTCCTTGTCCATTTTTTGATAATGGAGTACCCTCTGTGGTGGTTTGAGAATGGCATTCATTAGCCCAATGTCTCCCTCTACAGCATCGTGGGCAAATATCAAGTATTCTACTCCTTTGATACATAGTTTTGTTAAACCCTCCTCCTATGGGGCAATTCCTTTTAAAATGTCCTGTTTGTTCACAATTATAGCATGTTTTTGGCCTGGCATCTAAAGCCTATTGTACTGCTGCCAAGACTTGCCCTTGTTCATTAATGTCTCTACATAATTTAATATATGTGTTTAAATCTTCATGTCTCCATGGTCTAATGACCTCTCTGCAGTAACGATTTGCTTGGTCATAAGCCAGTTGTTTTATAAATGGCATTGCTTGTTCTGTATCCCCCAAAATTCTGGAAGCCATTTGAATAAGCCTATCTACAAATTCAGCGTAAGGTTCATTAGTTCCTTGTATTACCTTAGATAATTGTCCTTGTAAATCTCCATGCCCCTGTAGAGTTTTCCATGCCCTAACTGCATCTACAGCAATTTGTGCGTATACGCCAGGATCATATTCAGTTTGTTGCCGTTGACCCTCATAAGGTCCTTTTCTGACAACATATCTAGATTTCTTTGAGGGTAACCAGCTGCTGCATTTCGCCTAGCTGTCTCCGTGCAAAATTCCTCATTGGCAACCTTCCATAACAAATATTGTCCTCCATTTAGCACAGATTTACACATAGTAGCCCAATCTGCTGGAGTCATGTCCAAGTTGGTAATGGATTCGACCAAGCTTACAGTGAAGGGTGCTTGAGGACCATAGGTTGTTATAGCCTCCTTTAACTGCTTCACTGTTTTGAAATCTGAAGTATGGTGAATTTGCTGCCCTCCTGCCTGCTCAAGTACAGGGCATGCTAATCTTTGAGGTCCTGTCTCAGGATCCCATCTATCAACTACGGGGGTTGAGGGCCACTCAGCTATCTCCATAGGTGGAGCTGTTGGTTGAATTATGCCCTCTGGTGATAGAACGGTGTTAGTAGCAGCCTCCTGTTGTAGCTTTTTCCCTAATAGCTGTTTCTCCTCTAAGCTTTCTTTCTTTAAAATTTCTTCCTCTGTCTGACTAGCTCGAGAGACCTTCTCTTTTGCTTGATCTAAAATGTCTTTCTCCATGGTCTAAACCTCTAACAATTTACTTAACAGTCTTTCAGTTTGTTTTTCACTAATTTCTAATCTGTTATAAAGATAACACAACCCAATAAGATAACACAAAACAAAACCAAAACAGAATGAAACAAAAGTGGAACAAAAAATCGTTGTATCAGTTTTCCTGTTTTCTTGACATGTGCATTTGGGGTCTATTTATTTTTTTTCTTTTTTTTCCTTTAATTTTTATTGTTGGTTGTTCAAAACATTACATAGTTCTTGACATATCATATTTCACACTTTGATTCAAGTGGGTTATGAACTCTCATTTTTACCCCGTATACAGATTGCAGCATCACATCAGTTACACATCCACTGTTTTACATATTGCCATACTAGTGTCTGTTGTATTCTGCTGCCTTTCCTATCCTCTACTATACCCCATCCCCTCCCCTCCCATCTTCTCTCTCTACTCCATCTACTGTAATTCATTTCTCCACCTTGTTTTTTCCCCTTTCCCCTCACTTCCTCTTGTATGTAATTTTGTATAATCATGAGGGTCTCCTTCCATTTCCATGCAATTTCCCTTCTCTTTCCTTTTCCCTCCCACCTCTCACCCCTGTTTAATGTTAATCTTCTTCTCATGCTCTTCCTCCCAGCTCTGTTCTTAGTTTCTCTCCTTATATCAAAGAAAACATTTGGCATTTTTTTTTTAGGGATTGGCTAGCTTCACTTAGCATAATCTGTTCTAATGCCATCCATTTCCCTGCAAATTCTATGATTTTGTCATTTTTTAATGCAGAGTAGTACTCCATTGTGTATAAATGCCACATTTTTTTTATCCATTCGTCTATTGAAGGGCATCTAGGTTGGTTCCACAGTCTTGTTATTGTGAATTGTGCTGCTATGAACATTGATGTAGCAGTGTCCCTGTAGCATGCTCTTTTTAGGTCTTTAGGGAATAGACCAAGAAGGGGAATAGCTGGGTCAAATGGTGGTTCCATTCCCAGCTTTCCAAGAAATCTCCATACTACTTTCCAAATTGGCTGCACCAATTTGCAGTTGGGGGGTCTATTTCTATCTCTTCCTCAGGGGCGAACAACTTCAAACCTTGAGCCAACCATTTTTCCCAGTCTGCCTGAGAAAGTTCTAGGGATAGGCAGCTTGAAACAAAAACAAAACAAATCAAAACAAGAACACATTGTTTTTTAAAATGGTCACCCATTCTCTCGCCTTCCCTTAGGGGCGAGCAATTTCACTTACCCCCAAGCTTTAGATGTTCCCCACACGGGCCGCCAATTGCCGCAGTCTAGCTGGGCACAAATCAAGAGCCACTGAAGTAGGAACAAACTTTATTTTTGAACTGCAAGAAAACACTTCACCCACACTCCTGGAGAATTCTCCCGAACACCATGCGGCTCGTCCAGGAAAAAATCCCCAGCCTGAAATATCTCTCCCGGAAATCCCTCCTCCTCAACTTCCCAACCAATGGGAACTCTCGGGGAATCCCCGGGAATCCCCACGAGAACTCCAAAGTAGCGTGAGAACTTAAAAGTAGCAGCCGAGGCAGATAGTAATGCCTTTCCTGTCAATCAATACTGTTGGCAAGATGCCAGGGGCCATGCAGACTCGGCCATGGCTCTCAGTACTGACTAATGTAGAAATACCAATCCAGTAATTTCTATGAAATTAGTTACCTGGGAAAATTCACATGAGAATGTAGTGATGTAGGTATTACTTATATATGAACACAAATGCTCAGTGTGCTGTGAAGAAAGTTAAAAAGTGCTACATGCCATGCAGAATAGCCATTCAGGAGTGGGAACAAGTAAGTTGCCCAAATTTTTCAAGAAGACATCATGGAGCTGAGTATACAACTGTGTTTTGTGCATGTCTAAGGAAAACCAGTCCCAGTGGGAAACAGTTACTGAGGTGACACTGTTTTGGAATGGTACCCCCAAATACTGAAAGGGAGCAAATGAGGATAATAATCTTGGTAAATATCTACTGCATCCCAAATTTCATGCTCTGAAATTCTTTACAGACATCAATTCCATTAGATACAAAATGGGGTAAACATGTACTTCACAAGCCAGGATTATCAATAAACTAACTCAGTGTGGAGTTTTGAAAGTATGCAGATTCTCAAGACTCAGTGCATGATTTATGCATAGCATAAGACCTAAGAAGGAACATGTATCAAATTTATGCAAGATAAATTATTGCTTCTAACCAAGACAGAATAACAAAGATTAGTTAACTCTTCTGCAGAAATTAGACAACACATACAACACAATGTTTTTGAAAACATTTGAACATAAGATAATGAAAGACAATAATCCTTGAGAGAAAGGAAACAAATGAAGTGAGCCCTACACTTTCTCCAGCTTACTGCCTTGAATGAGTCCAAGTAGGTGGCTGTTAGGTAGGACCCAGGTTGAGGCTGAAGAAAGGGTCTTGGGAACCTGGGGAAGCCAAGGAGCTAACATGTACAGGGTAAAGTGCTGAGGAAGAGATAGTCATAGAGACTCTGGAATAACTCCAGAGATTCATTTCTAATTTTCAGTTGAGTACCTTTCAGCTTATGCATGTGAGAGAAATGCACAAGGGAAGGAGAAAATGCAGTATCAACTTTTGATAAAAACCCTCAGCAAGCTAGGAGATAAGGGAAACCTCACTCAAACTGATAAAAGGCATGCAGAAAGTGATAGCTCACATTATGCTTTAATGGTGAAAGAATTATTTCCCCTTAATCAAGACCAAAATAGCAACCCCTGTGCTGTTGTCATTTCTATTCAATTTTGTCCTGGTCCTGGCTTGTCCACTTAGGCAAGAAAAATAAATTTAAAAGTACCTGCAGTTTTGAAAGGCCTAATTTCTGAGTGAAATAGTCAATGGATTCACAATAAAGCTCTGAGAACTAAAAATTGAATCTATCACAGTCGCAGGATACAAGATTAATATACAAAGCTCCATTGTGTTTATATGGGCAACGAATATTTGAAAATCGAAATAAATATTATTCATAATAGCATAAAACATGTACTACTTAGGAATACATCTAATAAGTGATCAGAAAGACCCACATATTGAAAACTACAAAATATTGCTGAGAGAAATTACCAAAGGCATCAATAAAAGGAAGAAGATGGCCTTGTCTATGGATTGGAAGATGCAATGTTGTTAAAATGTCAATCACAACCAAGATTATCTAATTATTCATCACCATCCCAATCAAAATTCCAGTAGGCTTTTGTATTTTTTGGTGGAAATTGACAAGTTGATTCTAAAATTCTTATGGAAATGCAAAGGATCTAGAATTTCCAAAATCTCTTTGGAAATTAATAAACCCATAAGGCTGACATCCCCAGACAGATAGACTTGGCTAGCTCTAAATTATCTACTGAGGCAGGAAATTAGGAATAATTAGAAATTATACTGTTATTGCTTTCCTAGTTAGTGACTAGTTTGATGGGTTCTATAATAGCCTGGACATACTCGAGTCATGGTTTAGTTTTCAGATCATGTACTGGAAGAAAGGAAAGGTAAGGATGGAGTCCTAGAATAGGGGTCCAACAACTTGAGAGGAAGCCCAGAATTTTAAATGTACACAAATAGAAATCAGCACTTACCTGCTTTTCCTATTTATTGGAAGGATTACTATGTACAAATGTGATTTAAAAGGAAAAAAATACCATGCAGCTCTGGAGTTATTAGCAGGTACACACACAGCTTTCATAATGTATGTTTGGAGTTGGATAACTTTTCCCATTCAGGAGAAAAAGTGCCCAAAGAGAGAGTTGGTCACACTTGCAGGAGGGTGAAAGCTTGGTGTTGGACCCCAGAGCCTGACCTTTGGATTATTAAATTAGGGGAGCAAACGGAAAAGAAGGAAGTGCAGTCCAGGTGAATAGCAATTAATGCTATTAGACAAGATTAGTTCAGCCCGTCTTACTATCTTTGTATATCTTGTGTATTAGTGGTGAGTGGTGAGGATTTAAATGAGGGGGAAAAAGCAACAGACCATGAAGTAATAAAGTATAGCACTTAAATTAGGATTTATATAAAGTTAATCACAAATACACATGGTTTTCAAGCAACACCTCCCCCTCAAAACAGTATGTATTTTTATCTTCTAGAATTTAGGATAGTAAAACCATTCCTTTCAGTGGGGAATAATTGAAGCCAGAAATTTGTTCTATTTCCCATATTGCCATGGTTACCTGGAAGCTCAGAACCAATTATGAAACAGTCCTAACAATTCTAAAGTCTGGATTAGATTTATATTTGATTTATTTTTTCCTTTGGTGTTCTTTGTTTCTTTCATTAACTTTCTTGTAAACTGCTTCTTCATTTTTGAGAAGATGGAAGAAGAAAATGAATGAATGAATGAATAAATGAATGAATGAATAATGTGCACCTGTATGTGTCTATATATATAATTATTGATACGTGATATAGGTGTATGGGAAATCCTAGCTACATAGTTATTCACATAAACTACTGAGACAGATTGAGTACAAACTCCATGTGAAAACTATCCTCGCTATTTTATAATTACCCAGCTTCTCTGGGTGCATGTAAGTCTATCTTGCATGTCTGTGTCTACCCCGATTCCACTGAATCTCATTCTTTAGAAACTTTGAGTTGAAAGAAAATCCATCCATTTTTGGCCAAGGAGGACGAGGCGTTAGCTAATTAAATTCCTCGTAGGCGTCTTTCCTGATGCAGTAATACTAAATCCAGGGATGAGTTGTCTTGGCAACTGCTTTGGCGACTGTTACCAGCCTGCTTTTTCAGGCTTGTGAATAAAGATGTTTGAGACTATAAATCACCAGCTGAGGGCCCTCAGTGTTTGTTTCCCCCTGCTTTTCCAAAGAAGCTGGACACTAATTGATAATACAGTGTACTGCACTTTCATTTATGTTTGAATAATAAAGCAACATTCCCAGCTCAGCCTTTGGACGATTACATATATTATTCATGCTTTCAAAATGTAATAAAGATACATACTTAATATCAGTTTTCCAATTAAAGTTTATGACCAAGCTCAGTGATGGTTATAGGTTTTGGCAGAGGTTTTTAATTTTCTTCAAATGCTTTCTTGAGATTTACAAAACAGCTTTGAGCATAAACATGCCTAGCTTGGGGCAAGTGGAGGGCAGAAGCAGGGGGCATGCACAGGAAGAGGGCTTACACAGGCAGAAATCATTCGAGGAATGAATCTAGCAAAAGAACTGAAAATGGTCCTTTAAAAAAGTAATTTCCTTTAAATGAAAAAGAAAACCCTCTTAGGATTCAATGCACTGGAGAAATTGACAAGTGAGTCAATTTGTTAGCTATCAATTTTGTGGCTAGCTAATGTGCACTGACACCCTATCTTAGCAGTAAAATAATATGTGCCGATAAAATAAAACCATTTTTACTGGCTGATAAAGTAATCCTCACTTAGAGAAGCTTCACATTGACTTCATAGAAACCTGGGGTAGTACACAGTTATGCAGGACTGAAAGGTGCTTAAGATACTTTGATCTGAGTGTTTCACTTTATAGAGGAAGACACCGAGATTCGGAGACATCTGGCTTTCCTCTGCCTGCTGTTAATTATGATCAGGCGATGGGTTTGCCAACATTGCCAAACCAATACAGAGGGTCCTTTCCTGGGGCCTCCCTTACACATACTTCTGGCTAAAACAACCTTTTCACAATGTTTTTTTTCTCCTTTATAGAGATAATGTGACTTGATTTAAAAAATCTGGGCTTCTTATTTGTCTACATTTATGCTCAAGCTTTGGTTAGTTGTATTTTTTTATTGGTGCTTTTTAAAAAATATATATTGTTTTAGTTGTAGATGGACGCCTTTATTTTGTTTATTTATTTTTATGTGGTGCTGAGGGTCAAACCCAGTGCAAGGCAAGCGCTCTACTGCTAAGCCCCAGCCCCAGCCCTAGTTGTATTTTTAAAAAAGCTCTCTTTGGTAATCTTGATTCCCACATGGTCAGATAGTGGGTACTTATCTATAAACTAAATGAAGGGTTTCTATAACTTGGAACTTAGGAAGATGGCAAAGGTTTGAAAAATGTCATAGAGAGGTTCAACAGCAGACTTGATCAAGCCTAAGACAGAATCCATGTGCTTGAAGCCAAGATATTTGAAATTACCCAGAGGAGCTAAAATTAAAAAAAAAAAAAAACCCACAAAAACACGAAGAAGAGAGGAGAAAGCCTACAGGGATCATGGGACATTATTGATCAAGCCAATCAAGGTGACAGAAGAATTCTTGCGTGAGATGTGGTCTTCTCACTCTGCCAGGAGAACCTCAGAATGTAACACAAGTATAATCAGGAGCTCTGACGACATGGACATGGACATGTTCCTATTTGAGTGGGTCAGGAAGTGGCCTCTGGCATGTCCAATCTGAATCTTTTCCCCCTGGGATCCACATAGGCTGGCTGCCAACAAAGCATCTCCTTCTTTGTTCTTTATGTAACCAAGCCAAGAAAGGCCAGGAGGTTCTAGAGCTCCCCATCTAGAACAACACGCTCATTTCAAAGCTTATTACTTCTGAAGCCTGACATGCGGTTCTCCTCTCCGCGTCTCACACAGGCAGTGCTGTCCAACACAAACTTGATGGAAATGTTTCATGTTCATTCTGACCAGTATGGTTGACCCTGGCCTCATGGGATTATTGAATGTTTGAAACATGGCTAGTGGGGTGGAGGAGTTGAGTTTTTCGTTTTACTTAAATTTAAATAGCCGCTTGTCTGTGGAGCTTCCCATATTGTACAGCACAAGTCTGCAGTTTGGGTGAACAGACACGGGCCCCGGCTTCTCCATCTCCCTTCCCACACGCTCTTCCTGTTCTAACTTCTCAACTCTTTATTTCTATTGCATGTTTTCCTCTCTACAAGATAAAGTAACACAGGACAAATAGCACTTCTGTCATTTTTCTTTTAAGGAAACATCCATGTTTGTTAATGGAATCCTTTTGGGGACAGGCTTAAATTAGAAAAAAGAATTAGAAATTCCAGGCTCTCTAGAATCCTGGTAGAGAAAATTCTCCGTGGCTAAGGAGGTCTGGGGTTCTCCTCTGCCCCTCAAACCCCATCTTATAGGCAAGTACCTGCTTTGCCAGTTCAGAACCCAAGGCCTGGGTGAGCACCTCCCAGGGTTCTGACATTGGCATTTCTTGCTCTGCTGTCACAACATCCTACCCCATTTAAGTTCTCTGACATAGATTTTAATGCCAATACCTTTTAGTACCTTAAATCTTGAGTTTTGACTCCATTCTCAAAACAGGTAATGATTTCATTTTTGACGTTTTGTTTATCTATTTCTATCCCTCATCCCCATATTAAGTAAACAAACACCACATATAAATAAATAAAACACAAGATTCATTGACAACTAAAAAAATTTTTTAAATAAATATAAAAAACAGTATCACAAAGTCCAATTTTTCATAAAGAATTTCTATCATCTAATCCTCATTATGAAGATTTTTTTTAAAAAAATTGCTTGCAAGTATACACAAGTATACATGTACACATGTACTTTGTTTTCCAT
This sequence comes from Ictidomys tridecemlineatus, assembly GCF_052094955.1. Classification (NCBI taxonomy): domain Eukaryota; kingdom Metazoa; phylum Chordata; class Mammalia; order Rodentia; family Sciuridae; genus Ictidomys; species Ictidomys tridecemlineatus. The sequence continues at coordinate 14,598,809 of NC_135483.1, read as the reverse complement.
ATGTACATATGAAAGTTCAGTCCTGAAATTTGGCTTTTTCCATGTTTTTCTTTTGGATAATAAGGAATTTCCTTTTCTGAAAATACTGGTTTTAAAAAGTCGGTTCTCGATTAGTTTATCCAGTAGCATGCCATGAGACTTTAAAACAATTAACTCCAGGTGCCTCGGTTTCTCCACCTGGGAAATGGGAATGGGGGTTGAGTTACTGTTATACATTGTTCTCAAAGAAGTAAAGATTTATCAATGGTAGACATCCTTAGCAGTATTCTGTCCTTGAGCCCATTGTCCCCTCCTGGCTTCTGTCACTTGTTATTCAAAGGGTAAGTATGACCTGCATTCTCCTCTCCATGGAGCATCCAGAGCCCTCTCTTCCTTAACAAATATTCATTTTCCAGAAATATTAAAATATAGATGACTGGGGCATGTAATTTGAGAGATAAGCCTTTTTTAAGGCAGCTGTTATAACTGATCACTGCTTAGTGACCACCAGGTGGCAGCCTCTCAGAGCCTTCAGCCTGGCAGAAACATGGAGTGCCACCTTGGTGGCCATCTGGTCTTCAGGCTCGGTTATGTGGACACAACAGAGGCAAGTTTCTGCCAATGTGATAGCCACTGGAGGTCCGTCAGCCATCAGTCTACCAAATCACTTCTTGACGGTGTTTTCCAAAAGGCAGTAACAACATCAGTCTTCCACCTGAGAGCCACACCTTCCATATGCTTTACTGAAGAATGTAAAACCTAATTGGTTAGGGGATACAAAAACAGGGGGCAAGAGACTCTCCCTTATATTTTCATATTATTCAAAGTCATTGGTTCTCAACCTTGAAAGCATATTAGAATATCCTGAGAAACTTTTAAATGACTCTCTGGGGCAGTGTCCCGAGATTAATTTTTAAAAAGCGCTCCAGGGTGATTCCACTGAGTGTGCAGACTTGAGACCCGTCTTTCAGGTCCTCTCGATTTATTCATTCACTTGCTCACCATTTATTGCATACTCCCTCATGTCAGCTTTGAGCAAGGCAATGGCAATGATGTGAAATGAGATTCTACAATTGCCCCCAAAGACCTTGCAAGTTAGTAATCCAATTCAATGGAAGTCAACTCTGCAAACATTCATCAAGCTCCTCGCACATGACAGGTCCTATGGCAGATACTGAGGAGGCAGAGACGAGAGTGATTCCTGCTGTCTGGCATTTATATTCTAGTGGGTGGCGCGTACAACTGATTATCACACGAGGCAGAATGCGTGCGGTGATGCTCTTCAGATCTTACCTTTCTGGAACTTTTTACAGTAACACAGAGCATTCTCACCAACCTAGATAACTTGAAGTTCACCCAGTGATTCCTGAGACGGATGCACAGCTGGCTGCCATTCTCTGAAGTTCAGGGCACAGACTAACACGATTTGACAGCAAGAAGCAAAGTCAGTTCTCAAATCCAAGTCTCTGGACTCCGTGCTTGGTGCTCACTGCTTCATTCCACGCTAGGTGCGGGGCTCAGGAAAGGACGGCTACTTCTGACTGCAGAAGTAAAGGTATTTGTCCAGGGGCACATTTACGCATTGTCCTGGGAATTTTATTTCCTGAGGAGTGAGGAGAGGACCATGTCTTCCATATACCTCCAAGGATGCTTTCTTCACCCGTTCCAAGGCCTCCTTGGCTCGGCTCCTGTTTTCATGTACATATCCATTTTAAAAATACAACCTTCTGCTTTCCCCAAAAATGATGATCGCCAGAATTGCCCTGGATGTCTATTGTCTTGAGGAGAAAAATTGAAAATATTTAGTTCCATCAGCAGATCTGCTTCTTGTCAGCTTCTGTCAGTCACAGGGAGGTTTAATTAGGGGACAGAAAATTAGTCCAAATGTGTAGAAGGAAGCCAGACAAGACTCGTTTTCACAGAGATCTCGGTTCTGTCAGCTAATAGAGTGTGGAGCTAAGTGCCATATGGATTGGGACTGGCACGGGAGGGAGCCAATGATGAGCATGTTTTAAGAGTTAACCTTATGGTGGATTTGGAGAGTCAGCTCCTAAGTGGAGTAGGGGTGAATTTTCTCCTTATGTGCAGAACCCCAATACTAAGAGCATCCTTTGGGGTCAGTGAGGATAGCAGGACAGCCCTTTGTAGTTTTCCTGGTTCTACGGTGGTAGGGAATCTCCTCAGGGCTGGATTCCCAGATGATCCATAGCCTTTCTCTTGCACCAAAGACTTTCAGAAAACCTTACCTCCAAATGACCAATCCTTTCCCTAAAAGCTCAGCATCACTAGGATTTTCCAGATCTAGGCCCCACAGAATCGCTCACTGAAACACCAACACATTGGAGGAAAACCAGCAGGAGATATTCATAGGGTGAAGGATCTCACTATGATTCAAAAGAACAGTTGAGGAACTGTGGGCTGAAGAAGCAGAGACCCAGAAAGGCAAACGTCCTCGCAGATTCACCTGTCTTTTGGTGGAAGTGTGGAGACGTTGGCTCTGTTCCGTTCCAGAGAAAGGGGCTGGGGGTGATAAGAGGGCAGACCTCCACCTTCTCTGATGTCGAAGGACATGAGAATCATTGAGCACTGGGGACTGTTGCCTCACACACTTCCCATTTTCAGAGGTGTTCAAGAGCCCTGTGTTAGGAATGTGGAAGGTGAGATTCTAGAATTGAGCAAGCAGTTGGATTCAGTGAAGTTTCAACGTGGGGCACGCCTCACTCATCACTCCTAACTTTGTGTGCTGTATTTAGAGGGGTTTGAACTTGCCTTTTGCATCAGGCTACAGGAGGAGTGTTGATATTTAAAAGTTTTTCCAATAAAATTTATATGCTTGATATTAGTCTTCACGATGAGCTGCCTGATACAGAATGAAACTGGAGGACTAGGCTGGCTGGAAGGCAAGAGAGGGCCCCTCATGCTTCTTAGTGCACATGCCTGCCACCCACTTGGGGCACGTTTTGGCTTTGAGTGGGGAGTGGAGAGGGGAGACAATGGCCTCTGTTCTCCTAGAGGATGGCTGGAAACACTCTACTCTGGGGTCTTCCAGAACCCCCTAAAACTGTGTCACTCAGGACCCAAAGATGCTCTGTCAGGAAGGGCATTGCTTACCTTTGAAGTTCTTCTCATTCTTTTTTTAAATAGTTCTGGGGTGTTTATCCCTTTGACATGGGTAGAGCTTTCTCAGCCTGCCTCCTCTCCCTGCCTTGGCACATAGCTTCCCTTTTGCCCCAAGAGCTGTCTCCATTTCAGATACTTCTTCCACTTGCCACTAGGGGTCTCAGTTTCCTTCTGATCCACCTTGGTTTCTCTGGGCCACGGACCATGACCCCTCGTCCGTCCTCTGCCCAAATACCTTGCAGGTCACGCGTCTTTTCTTCCTTTGCATGCCAGGAGCGTGCCTTTTAGGAGCATGTCCTCAGGAAACTTTTGCTTCTGAGCTTCTGGGCCTGCAGGAGCCTCAGGAGACAGAGCCAGGGCCTGATTGCACAGACACTGAAGGCAGACAGTAAGGATCCCACCATCCACATCCCCTGTGGTTTTGGCAAGATGCTAAATGCTAATCAGCTTTCTTGTTCAAAAAAAGAATATTTTAGGTGATTATCCTTGCCTCATGATTTTGGGGACGATTACATGCTGTACCCTTAACAGATAAGAGCTTATGATTCTTTTTTTTGAGTGAATAATTAATTTCATAAGAGCTCCAAAAAGTATTCTGAGGCTAAAGATGAGAATGGGCCTGATTCATTTTAACTAAAGTGTTGGGCAACTTCACTGGGAAATCGGGTTTGAGCAGGTTGCTGTGGCAAAGGTGGTCCAGAGAGTTTCACAAGGGGAAGGTAGGACATTGGACGATCTCATAGGTGACAGACACAGTGAAATTGCAGATTGGCCATGGTTTGAGGTGTGAGGATATAGTGGGAAATTAGTTGGGAAGGCATAAGAGCCAAGCTTGGGGGCTAAGAAGGGTAAGCTGCGTGGTCTGGACTTTATCATGCTTTTGCTCTCTGGTGAGGACAAGAGGGAGGGTCAGCAAGTCCTGCAGGTTATTTCCGTATCATCAGGCACACCACACCCCCTCTGGCAGTGGTCAGCAGTCTCTGGCATTTGGGAGTGAGCTCGGTGATTGGGGCGGCCCCACACCATAGACCACACTAGCATTGGCCTTGTGCCAACAAGAAATGTTTCAAACACGAATGCTGGCCCCCTTGGGCCCTGAAATTCCTTCGGGAGACATTTTTTCTTAGTAAGACTGAGAGACAATCTGCAGTAGCTCCTGTTTCCAGAGGCTGAGACTTGAGCATGGGTTAGGCCCCCGGTAAGGACTCAGAGGGCAACTCTGGCAGAGTGGTCCCAAGTCCCAAGTGTGGGCAGGGCAGACGGGGAGGAGGGGGAGATGCTGAGACTAAGGCAGAGGGTGGTGGGTGGCGGGAGTGCCCAGGGCACGGTTCAGCCTTCACTTCTGCCATCCAGATGCTCATGGCTGAGAAGAGGTGCTCGTGGGGGAGGATTTCCTCATGGGAGGCCCAGAAGTTTAATTGAAAGAAATAACGACTTAGGCATGTGAGAAAGGCCTACAGGGTAGGAGAGGGCTTAGATTTGCTCTGCCCTGCTGCAGAGAAAGGGCCATCTCCAAGCGTGGGTGTGTCCAGGGGACCAGGCTGCAGTCCAGTCAGGAGGTGGAAGGACTTGGGAGCTATGGAGCAGTGGAATCCGCTAGTTCCAAAACTCCCTGTCAGTAGAGATGTCACTTCATGGAGAAAGGCCATCATTTGTTCACTTGACATGAGAACTGATATTAAATAAACCCGAGGGTGCCAGAAGGTGAATAAAATGTCTCTTCCTGAAATTTTGGGAGACTATAAAATACTTCATTTGTTCAACATCCCTGGATGCTCTGAGAAAGAGTAGTTTCTCCAGTCACATGCTTCTAATGATCCTTGTGACTTTGTCTATGCCAGAACACACGATTATCTCAGCCGAGGGCAGGAGCAATGTATTGATGCCTGAATCCATGGTCCACAGGACGCCGTCTTTTACCCAGCAGGTGATGGATGTTTGTTGAGTGAATGTTTAGTTAATTTTTTTGACTCTGTGTCTCAAACACAGACCAAGTCCTTCTGTGTGCAAGGTGTGCCTGCCTGAAATCTATCACTAGCCGACATCCATCAACCTCTTGTTGTTGGCCAGGCAGAGGCTAAAAAGCTTTCATGCAAGACTCTTTCAGTCTCTGCAACCATCTTTATTAAAAAGATTGAGCAGATGCTGTTACTACATCCTTGTTATTAATAAGGAAGCAGAGGCACAGAGGCTCACCAGAGCCCTTGTGGTTATGCAGAAAGTAATTTGATAAGACAGGATTTAAGTCTAAATTGTATGACTCCAGGGCCAGTCAGCATGGTCGGTTAATACAGTACACTCTGAATGAAGGAGTGATCACTAGCAATCATCCATAGTTAGTGTATTTTAAAACATAGCCAGCAATCATTGAGTGCTTCCTAAGTACCAGGCACTAAATATCTGCTCATTTAATCCTCATATCAGACTCACATATAGGTACTATCACTGTGCCCATTTTACTGATGTGGCATAGGGCCCAGGATTTTTTAATTGAGGCTCATCAGACCCTAAAATCTATCCTCCCAATCTTACATGATCATTTGTCTTCTTTCCTCATACACAAGAACAAATTAAGAATGCTTCTTCCTTGAACTGTATATGTTGCTCTAAGAAAATTGGATTTCAAATCATCAAACATTATTTTCAGGGTAGTAACATCCCCAAATGCTCTTCACTGGCCGTGGATTAGGCGAGGGCTTAAAAGGCAAGTGGGAGGTGAACAAGAAACACATTCTCAGGCAGCATCGTGGGGAGAGTCTGTTGGTGGTGATACTGTGGTGTGGCTCACCTTCATACCAGCTGTGGGGTTTGGAGGTCACTTAAACTCCCCAGGCCTTAGTGTCTTTGTCTATGAACTGGGGGTGGCGATGGTCCCCATCACATATTGTCATGAGGTGGAAGCACACTAGGCGCTCACCTGTGTGGGGGCACAGGCTGCTCTCTCCTCCTCTCTCCACACCAATCCTCCTTCTTCTCCCTTCCCTTCTTCCTGTGGATCCCCATCCCTTTCTTATTCTCTGTTTTCACATTCTCATTTATGACTTTTTAAAGACAGATGATGTTAGGTCAGAAGATGAACACGGGCCTCATTGGAAGCTGCTGTAGGGGTTGAGAAACCGATTGACCTCTGGAGGGCATCAGCCCTCAGAAATCCCACAAAATGTAGCTCCTGACTCACAAGGAGGAACTCAACAGGCATAAACAGTAGGTCCATGATTTCTTGAGTCTAGAATTTATACAATTTGGGGACTCTCTTTTGGAGAGAGAACACAAAATTAGGTACAAATGAGATATTTGCCACAAATTTTAATGTGGATTAAATTAGGTCACGTAAGATACAATTCACTGCTGTTTTATGTTTGCACCTAATTCTATTCTCTTATACTTAGGACATAATTCTAGATCTTACAGTTGTGTTCAACTGTGGAAAGCTGGGCTTCATGGAGGGGGGCCCAGCTCTGCCTCCCCTGTGGTCTTGTGTGTTTGAAGTTTAAAGCCTTCTTGCAGAGGAAAAGGAACAGGGCTAACTTCAAGAGAGTGCATTCTGCAGGTGCCGTGCAATGTGGGGGATTCTCTGGGACCTGGGGCAGGCTGGAGGTGAGGAGGAACCAAGAAGTCACTACACTGGCCTTGCATCTGGTCTGGGCAAGCTAATAAGCAAACCACCTTTCTGCCCTGGCCTAGGGTATCCCTCCTGGGTGCTTTCAGTGTGAGGGTGACAAATCGTTAAGCGACCGCAGCAGAAGTGCATTTTCATCTTTTGGCCCCCCATTACCCCTTCTCTCAATGTGGATGGGTGCTGCCTCCTACTAGGTGTTGTGGGAAAGATTAATGAGCTAATATTGGTAAAGGGCCTTTGATGATGACTGCTAAGTGTTTGCTCCACGTAATTGCCATTTTTTTTCCAAGAAAATGTCCATATAGTTACTAATTAGGCATTGTGGAAGCACCTCATGTCCTATTATTTTACAGTTGTCTTGCAATTAACTAGCATCAGTACCATTTCAAATGACATTTATTGCCCATTTCCCTGGTTTAATTTTTGGAAATTTTATGGGAAGCCTGGGCATTGTTTCTTATTCACGGCAACGTGAATAATTAACAACGTAAATATGGCTTTGGGTGGTGATATTGTCAACAACAAGAGTTCTTTAGAGATTTTAATTAAGAAGACTACTGCTGATCTCCATGTGAAAGTTTATTGTGGTGCCTAAACACTCCTTCCTTGTGGATTCTGACTCATCCCTAACTGTGGGAGTGTGTGTGTGTGTGTGTGTGTGTGTGTGTGTGTGTGTCCATGTGTGGCAAAAACACGTGAATGTGTGGCATTTCATGACCAAATAGTATGATGAAAAATAGAAGGTCAACTACAAAGTAGCTGAATCACTTTTCACCATTTTCTTACTATAGCCTAGAGATGTGGGTTAGCTCAAATTAAACACATTTGTTAAATGTCTACCATATTTTCTGCTGGTGGAGTAAATGTGATAGATATTTTCTTCAAAACATGAGGTCTTCTACAATGACAAAAGGAAAGCTCAGAGAGGTTCAGTAAGATGTCTGGGCAAACACAGTTGGTAATAGATGAAGACAGAACTTGAACTCAAGTCTGCGATTCAAGTCCAGGACCCTTCTACTTATTTCTTACATAAAATCGCCAGGCTTTCTCTCTAGAAGTGCGTCTGGGTTCCCCAAAAGGCAACCCTGTGCCTTTCCTGGGAAGTTTCAGAGGATCATTTATTTACATAGTCTTCTCTCCTGAACTTTAAGATTTTTTTTGTGTGTTATTTCTCACATAAACATTCCTATCACTTTTATTTAGTTGGGTACCAGTGAGGATGACAACATACTGTGGTAGTGGTAAAGGCAGGGGCTTTAGAGACAGCTGGGTTAGAGTTTTCACTGTGCCTCTTCCTATCTGGATCATCTGGGAAAAGATTGAGAATCTACTAGTCTTCATATTGTCGATGTGAAGGTCAAAGTGGATCGTGTTTGGAAAGTTCTTAGAACTTCTTATGACGCTTGGAAAGTCTACAGCATAGAGTGGCCGGTTGGATGGATAAAGAATAAATGAATGAATGATGAGTGGATGATGGATGAAAGGCAGTGATCTTTGCTAGTCTGCGTGATCATCTCTCTAAAATTCTTATTGTTATATATAAATAAAAAATTATTTAAAAAGTTCTTATTGTTCAAGCTTATACTCATTTTAGTAATTTTTAAAATTATAAAAAAATTAAAAATATGTGAGAAAATAATTGTATATACACCTTAAGTCCAGCAGCCTTCTCTGATGGAAAAACTGGACTAGATCACACAGATTATGATGATACATCCAATTTTTTTTATGACAATTCCTGTATTCAATCAGAATATACTGATTATTAAGGAGCTGAAATACAAGGGCCTATTGTGTGGAGACGTCCTTCACCCTATTTCATGTGCAGAGACAGAAAGATGGAGACCAAGAGGAGACTTGGACTTGAACTCACGGGATTCTTATCAGAATTCCAACCCTACCATGTGCCTTTACCATTTTTTTTTTTTTTACAAAATACCAAGATTCCTGGAAAGAAATTCTAAACTGGAAATTTTTCTTGCAGGAAGTTTATTGGGGAGTGTTCTCCTGAACAGTACCTGTCGCTGGGAGAGAGAGTGAAGCAGGATTAAGCAAAGATGAGGTGGCCAGGCTGAAACTGTCCCAGAAGGCATTTCTGGTGTTGAAATGGCCCTTCAGAGATGTCCAAGCCTTTGAATTCTTGCAGAATCTCCCCAGGAGGTGGGGTACAGTGTCGAGCAAGGCAGCTCTCTTTGGCTACTGGAGAGCAATCTGTGGAGAGGGACCCAACAGTGGGATGATCATAGTACGTACTCCAGCAGCCACAGGCCTGTTCTCAGTCCTTGAAAGGAATCTGAATGGAGCACCCGGGGTCCACAGTGGTGGTGGAAGAAGGATTCGGATTCAGGAAGTCTGACCTCCATGCCCACAGTATCACCTTTTTTCCCTTGAAACTCAATGACTGTTAGCATTTCCACTTTCACTACTAGAGATAGGAAATCTCTGAGTTAATTAACTCACCCAACCAACATGACAAGTGTTTGTAGGCCCCATAATATACCATCAACACCCACACACATTCCCTAGGAATTTGCCTTCTTGGATAGTAAATGAAAAATCACTTAATAGCTTCATCAAGCTGTTCAACCCTCAATAGCCTGCTACAAGTCAGAAGATTGAAGGGGACTCAGTGAGTGTGTGTGTGTATGTGTGTGTGTGTGTGTGTGTGTGTGTGTGTGTGTGTGTGCACGTGTGCGCATGCTATTGCAAAGCAAACAGCTATTAATTGTTTTCCCTGGATAGTGTTACTCAGGACTTCAGAAGAGTAGAAGGTGGATATTACAATACACTTTATATCCAGCAGATTCTGCAAGTCTTATTTATTGCTTGTGAACACTACTTGATGAAACCTAATACCTACTTTCTGCACATTTATGCAATCATTCCCTATTATTTAGGCAAGTCTTTTTGCACATCTGCAGTGTGTTTGCTAGTGATACAATGGTAAATGGAGCTTATGGATTGTTGTCAAGGTTGTGTTGGGCCTTGACTCCAATATTGCAAAAGGGTTCTGCAGACATGGTTGCTCATAAAATAAAGAGTATCATTTTTAAAACCTTAGCCTGTTTTACCAACCCAAATATGAGTTGTACATTGCAAAAAAAGAAAAAAAAAGAGGAGGGAGAGATGTTAGGAAAATCAATGACTGTTTGCTCCAGCCCATGGAAGTGTCCTACAGCCCATAGTGGTTCCAGTTTGCCAGTGTGAACCTGCAGGGTCAGTGTCACAATCCTCATCCTGTGCCCTTACAGGCCACCAGCTTCAGGTGCACAGGAACTCATGGAGGCTGTATCTGCAGGACCTCCCTCCCCAGCAGGTCTGGCAGGGCTTCTTCCTTTCCCCTTCACTGAGCCTGTCTGCTGGAGAAAGACAGAGCTGCCCTCTCCTGTCTCCTGGCTCTGTCCTGCCTCGGTGTCTTGGAATCTCTGTGTCTCCCACAGGCACAAATTGTGCTCCCAGACCTCCCTCTCCCAACTAAGAGCAGAGTCAGGCAGGACATTGGGTTTCTAAGCAGAACAGGGACGGCTTAACTCACGATTTCATCACTTGGCAACTAGTTGGCTCCTTCCCTAGGATTTGGTTTCTTTATCTCCAAAATGGATTGGAGGCAGCGGGATTACACCCACCCCAGAAATATGAGAAAATTTATATTTTTTTGAAAGGAGTGATGTGAAAGTTCTACACAAATGATGTTCTTGTACTAAGGGCTCTGCAGACCTTCAGCTTGTACAGAGGCCCTTATTTGCAGGAAAAAGGTAGAACCGTAGTTGTTGGATTTGCTATGAAGTGAAGTCAAGACACCTTCTCAAGTCAGACTAACCGACATGTGACACCCCTCCTCGGGTGTTTGCCATCTCCCCTGCTCTATTCCATCCTGTTCTCCGAGTCCAAAGCAAAATGTTACCTATTACAATTCCAAGAGCCCATTTTCTCTCATCTATTGCATGTATCAACCCATCACAATAGAACAACTAGGTGAGAAGTAATTAGTCCCTCTTCAGTCACCCACCAGGTCACAGTGGTATCATGGAGCTGTCCTTGTAACATGACAGGGAACTGCATGCTCGCAATGGCTATTCCCTCTAATTCTATCATCAACAGATAAGGCTTACAATCAAGTTGTCATGATGCTTTTCATTTAATGTATCTAATCCCAGTATTTAGAACTTTTCTTACCTCTGGAAATGTTTATCACCCATCCATTGTCCAATGTTTTTACCTGAAAGTCGACAAGGAGATGCCTTAGTAGGAACATGAGAAAACACAACATTTTGGGGCCTTCACCTCTTTGCATAAACTATTCCTCCTACCATCAGTGCTGTTTCTTCTTTTCTCAGTTAGAAAATTTAGAATACGAGCCTCAAATCCTGCTCAGGTGAAACGCACCTCTGGAGGAGGCTTTTCTTGATTTTCTCACAAGCAGGGAGAGTATCCCCTGCTCCAAACTCTTCTATCGCACTCTGTTCCTAAGTTTGCACTTATTTACTTGAATATCTTCCTCTTCTGCAGACTGTGAAGTCCTTAAAGGGAGGCACTGAATTTTATTCCTCTTATGATTTAGAACACTTGCTATGGAGTGAGCCTGCAAGTAGAAATGGAACCGACAAATAAACACACACAAATACACAAATACATTTGAATAAGGCCAATAGATATATACAGATATAGAAATAGATAATTTTTTTCAAATGTTTACTTCTGGCCAAAATATTTATAGTTCATCTTCTTTTGGTGGTATGTCTTTGATTTTTGGAGCCCACGCAAAATTATATCATTTTCAAGGAATGAAACAATGGAAAATTCTACCCAAAGTTGACAACCTTCCTTTCTTTGGCTCCTCTTTTCTCTACCTTGGGGCAGCTCATGATTATTTAAATTTCTGCTTTTTTAATAGGCTTCTCTAACATGTGTAATTATTTGGAGGACTACTGGGCTAATTTAATGATGAGCTCTGTTTGATACACAGGATGGTATCTTAGAACTTTTGCTCGGCTGAGAACTCAAAATGAACAGTTGAATTCAAATTAAATTGTTAATTATTGGGTATCTGCAGAAAACTGGAGACGATGCTGGAAACATTGTTCGCATTATCAGAGTCATAGATTGACGCTACCATCCCTTTCGTGCAGTTGAAGAAGGGAGACTCATCAGGTGCTTTGATTTGCTGGAAATTACCAGCTATGAAACCCATGCTGAGTTCAGACACTCACTTCACAGAGCGCTGACTGACTGGGCTTCAGACAGGGCGTGAGAAGGTTTTGCAAATATGTGGAATGGATGTTGTGCCAACCCTGAGGTTCTGGGGTCTGAGTGGCTTGGTGAGGGACTCTGGCTGGGCTTTGCATTGCTGGGAAGAATACAGAGAGGCTGGAGGTGGAGGATGGAGGGACTGAGTTTCATTATTTATTGTCACTCATTGGGAGCATCGAGTGTCCCTACATGAGGCCACTGCTCTGCTTATGTCCCTGGGTGGTTTTCCTGTGCCCTGTGCACAGGCATCATGACCCCAGATGCTGCATGGCCTGCCTCTCCCTGCAGTTTCAGTTCACTAGCTCTGCTCACTGCCTTGGGGCTGGCCACACAGGGGGCCTCATTGCCTCCTAGCTCTTTGCTTTTACAAGAGCTGTTTATTCTTTCTAGAACTCTCTTCTCATCTTTTTTGTGCCACCTCGATAAAGCCTTTCATCCTTCAGCCCCAGCCTAAGCCGAGCATCTCTTTCTTGAGGCAGATGACGCTGAGGCCCAAGGCCAGCTCCGCTTCCTTTGTGCATGGCTGATGGAGTGATCTTCCTTCTCTTGGGGGCCCTGGCTCACTCTGCCCCTACACTCGCACTCATGGACTCCGTGATTGATACTTGTCTCTCCTTTCAGACTGCGAGTCCATAAGAGCAGGCGCAGGACAGTGCCGCCCGCTCAGACCTCACACATCACCTGATCGCAGACAGCTACTCTGCATTCGTTCTCTTCCCTCTGAGCCCCAGACAGCCTCCAGTGTGCGAAACTCGTTGTGGTGGGTGTTAAATCAAAATTTGTGTTTCACTTTCAAACAACCATCCTCTGTTCCTTCAGAGTATGAACTCTGGTCATATCCCAGCCCACTCCTTCACGGGCCACGTGACTGATACAGAACCAATGGAGAAAGGGAGGAATGGGTACGACTGCTACTCAGCCTATGTTTAACCAAAGTCTTTGAGGCTTGAGCTTCAAGTGCTTGTCATGCTGCAGGGTTTTGGCCTCTGGAGGAGCATCAGAGGGTAGGTCTGTCTATCTAATCAAGAGCTCACGTCCAGAATAAAGTGATTCTTTATGGAGCATTGGTAGAGGGGAGAGAGCATCAAAAGAATGAACTTTGGAAGATCACCCGCACCTACAGGCTGATTCTAACACTTATGAACTCTGTGAACTTAGGTAATCTATTGAACCTATCTCTCACTCCGTTTTCCCATCTGTAAAATGAGAACAATAATAGCTTTTACATTCTAGGTTTGCTGGGAACATTAAAGAAATTTTACCTGTTTTATACCATATTTAGAAGAGTTCCCAATACACAGTACATAACATAAATGTGCTTTCTATCATTTTTATTTATTCAGGAGCTAGAACTTGCTGTGCCTTTGCAAGTGTTGGCCCTATAACCACTTCCTGCTACGTTTCCTGCCACTTTTCTGTCAGTTCCAGCTTCTGCCTCCCTTCTGATCTGAGTTGCTGAGTTACTAAGGGCTGAGCACGTCTTGCCCCTGATCCTACTTGGATTACAACCATATATTTTTTTTTCCTGTGTTTTCACAAAGGCTCAGTCTGCACTGGTGGGAATTAGTCCTCCAGTCTCAGTTGTGCCTTAGCTCAGTCCCAAGGAAATGTATCGCCGCAGGTTTGATCTGACACACCAGCTATTACTGAGCGCTGGAGAGTTTGAGGAAGGCGATTGAGGTGGAGCTGCAAGTCCAGAGGTCTGTGGGCCTGTCACCTCTCCCTGTCCCTGTGGGCTCCTTGTTTGGCAAGTATTAACGAAACTCTTCCTAAGGACGGGTTGCCAGGGACATTTCAAAACAGAACTGGTTATTTAGGCTCACTAATGGCATCAGAGGGCTGAGACATGACAGATGAAATGGCAGAGGAAGAGGACATCGTCTGGCAGGAAGGACAAATGCCAAGTCCAGAGGTTTCACTCAACACAGGCTCCACCGCTTACGGCTTCAGTGACCCTGGTCAAGCCTCTTCCTCTCCTTGGGCCTCCCCATCTGTTAAAGGAGAGAGTTCATTCACTCCCTTGACAAACATTTACCAGGCTCCTTCTGGGTCGTAGGCACCTCTGACCAGATGGACTTTTGGGTGTTTTGTGCTGGAATCATTCTGTGAAGTGTATCTCTGAAACCTCAAATGTGGTGAATTTGGGGACAGGAACATAATAAACTGTACTGTTTTAATTTGTGTCATTAATTAGTGTAGCACATAATATGCACTCTCAAAGTGTTTGATGATTTTTTTAAAAAACCCATCTGGCTTCCTCATTTTCTCAAAGGTTTCCGTGCCATTTTATAGATTCGGGTTTTTGTATTTACTGTATCTTTCCTTTATCTCCACCTTGGGTTCAGGTTGCTCTTCTTTTTCTGACCCTTTTTAAGGTAGAACACAAATCACTTCTCTTTTTTTGGTCTAAGTATAGATGGTTGTGATTTTTTTCCCCTAGCACTGCCTTAGCTGCTGCCTCAAATTGATATGTGGTGTTTTCATTATGATTATTTGAGATATTTTAGTGTCTCTTGGAATTTCTTCTCTAACCAATGTAGCAGTCATTTAATTTCTAAAAATTATGTTGTATAAGTTCTTTGTTACCTAATAATAGACTCTTCTCTCTGTAGCCAGGAGAGGGGTTCAAATTGTTTGGATTTTGGTGAAAAATAATCCACATTTTATGTTATCTATAACAACAATGTTTTTTTTTTTACTGCATACTTAAATCTTATTTCATATTGTTAAAATAATTCCCAGAGATAGTCACTTCAGGTTTTGACTTTAAGTTATGCTTATTTAAGAGGGTGCAAAGTTAACTTAGTAACACCCACTTTGGGCGTTTTAAAGTTTTCCTTTTTCTTACTTACTGGTTCTTTCTTATCAAATGGATAAGTCTGCTGGCATAGTGAATTCCAATAAATGAGATATTATTCTGTCTTCCGCTCACTCTACAGAGTTATCAACCAGCTATAATTTAAAACCACAAATACCACTATTTTTTGGGAAAAAGATCAATGCTTTATGTTCTTCAGGAAACAAAATAACAATGTCCTTGCCCTTAAGTTGCTCAGAGTAGAGATGGAAAGCCCCACTAGGGTTAAAATTAAAGAAAATTTCCAACTTTACAGATGCCCCCCCCAAAAATAGAGGAACTTTTGTGAAAAACAGATGATTGGGTAGATAATGTGGACAATTCAAAGAAGAAACTAAAACTCAGTGTTGTCTGGGAGAACATTGTACAGAAAGACTGTGTTAAGGGAAGACTGTATAACCTCAGGGTACTTATTTTAGGCTCAACAGCTCTTGCTGCTTAAATCCCAGGATTGTGTTTCTCTGCAAAGGTTTGGGAGGCTCTGATTCTCTGAAGCATAATAGACCATGTTGTCTAATTTGACATCCTGCCTTTGTCCTGCTCAGTGCATGACCCACCATGGCTCTGCCATCTTTTTCTCTGCAGAGAACCTCTTCTGCTTTCTGGAGTCCCAGTTGTCCACTTTAATGTCTCCTTCCTTGTGAGTCTGTCCCAGGTGCTCCTGTGGCCAGTGATGGGGCGGGCTCATGTCCTGAGTCCAAACGAGGCTACAGGACCCTATGGATTTCTATGCACAAAAGAAATAAATGAGGCACGATGGACTGGGAAGAGCGTCTCCAAATACACCTGCAGATTTAATTGGGTTGTACACAGCTCTTCAGGACTAACAGTTGCAAAAGAGTTCTGTATATTATTGCTTTGAGGTCAGATCTGCTAGACCCTCAGCTATCCTCCCAGGGATGGGGAATTAAAAGAAGAAACATCAAACACAATGTCATTCTGCAGTCCTGAGGAGGGAAGCAGTGTGTGCCTTGGCAGCACTCTGTCCTGGTTTGGAAAGCAGGGCTGAAAGGCGAAACGAACAGCTTTTACAAAACCCTGTGTACCCAGGTCTCGAGTTTATCTGCAGACCTGAGCCAGCCTCCTGTCACTGAGTGTTGGAGTGTTGGCTGGGCAAGGGGAGTATGTGTACCCTCCTACCTACCCACCACTTTATGGGGATTCAGGAACAGGAACTGGAACTTACAGTGGATCTTAAAAGGTGGATAGAGGAAATGTCACTTCTAGAAATAGT
The DNA here is from genome assembly GCF_052094955.1 of Ictidomys tridecemlineatus. Lineage (NCBI taxonomy): Eukaryota > Metazoa > Chordata > Mammalia > Rodentia > Sciuridae > Ictidomys > Ictidomys tridecemlineatus. The sequence goes on along the minus strand of NC_135483.1, from coordinate 14,582,750 downwards.
TTCTCCACCCCAAGTTTAAATAACTATTCACTTTCTATTTTCTTTTGTTTATTTTATTAAAACATTTAGTTTGGGGCATAAAATCATTCACACAATCATTCCTTGCAATCCACTAGTCATTGGCATTTATTAAGGATGCCATCAAGCTGGTGGGACATGCTATTTTGTGAAGGGCTCTTGTGCTCTCTGAGAATCCACCTGAACTTGCCACTCTCTGTCACTCTCAGTCCTACTCCACAGTTTTGATACTTAGCTCAGTGCTTCTTCAGCTTGTCCCTGTTCACATGCCACCTGGATAATGCTTGCCTGCGAGGATCATCGTATGCATTATGCGAGGTTGAACGACACCCTAGGGTACTGCCAGCTAGAAGTCAGGGGCACGTGCCTTCCACTCCCAGCCCAGTTGTGACAAGCACAAACCTCTCAAGGACATTGTCGACTACCCCTGGCAGACAAAAATCACTGCCCAGTTGAGAATCATTTTTTTAAGTCTTACATTGGATTTTCTATCTTAGAACAAAGCCCCTCCTTTCCCCCCACACATCTGATTGGTACCTTATAGTCTGACATCCTGATAGCACATCAGGCCCCCTCTTGTTCTTCCCTTTCCTTCCCCCAAAATCTCAGTTATTCTCATTTACTATTCCACTTGCATTTTAGATTCATTTAGCAAATACATTTAAATATATATTAAATTTATATATTGATTTAGGGTAAGAACTATGTTTTAAAATATTAATTATCTTATATAGTAATGTTTCTATTAAAAATGTTTCCATTCATATCAGTATTCTCCTATATTCCAAGTTAACACATAGATTTATGACTGGTTATAACTTTAACATTAAAAATATATTAAGGGCTGTGGTTGTGGCTCAGTGGTAGAGCATTTGCCTCACATGTGTGAGGCACTGGGTTCAGCTCTCAGCACTGCATATAAATAAATAAATAAAATAAAAGTCCATCAACAATTAAAAAAATTAAAAAGCATTTTAAAATTGACTCCTTGTTTAATCCACATTATTAACTCATGGATAGGCGCATAAATTATTATTTACACTTTACAAATGAGACTCAGATGCTGAATGAGGCTGTTGATTTGGATTCGAGGCCTCTTTCTGTGACCATCTGCCTCATTTGAGGATCCAACAATTGGAAAATAAGTCAACAAGGATATTCGAATATAGTGTGAGACCGCCTACATTTAAAAGTAAAGTTGGAAACAAATACATTTCATTTTTAAATGCAAGGGAAGTCCCCTCCCTCGCTGCCCTCCCCTCCCCACCATGGTTTTGAGTTTAACTTTCATGCTTTCCCTGTTGGGTCAGAAATCTTATAAATTTCCTTCATCTGATTTCTGGATCAATCTTGCAAACTCAAGAGGCTTGTGTACCTTGGATGCTTTTGAACATAACCCCTAATTAGCAATGCTTGGGTGACATTCTGAGACGTTGGTATCTCATTCATTTTAATGGGGTCTAGTATTTTATTTAGAGGATCAGCAGTGTGTGATAAAAAGGTGAATTATGTGGTCATGACCCGAAACTCATTATGATCATAAAACATTTCACTCTTCCCCTCCTCCTTCCCTCTCTCTACCTAGGTCCTGGAAATGGGAGAAAGGTTTGGAACATAAAATCATTGCGTTATCAGAACTTTTTGACAAAAGTTCTACCTTTAAACAATATCCCTGCCTGATTGGGAAGAGAAGATTGGTTTCTTTTTCTTCTGTCTTAGGATGTGGGACTTAGTTCAGTAAACAGCAGGACGTAAAAGAGGAGGTGACAGAAACAGGAATGGTACCTGCCAAGGATGCAGAGAAATCTGGGGTAGGATCTTATGGTGGGGAGAGAGGGAGGTCTAGACCAGGTGACAGAACATGGAATCTGAGGACAACAGGCCGCAAGGAGGGACTGGCTGGTGTCTGGTATTAGGTAGGACCTGAGTTTGGCTCAAATTAACAGCAACGTGTTAAGAGGAAATGATTGAAAATCCAAAGGGAGGACAGCCCAGGGAAAAATTGCCCAGAAATAACCTGGCTTTGGTTTCTGAGTGAAGTTCAAGAGGAGAGAGGAAAAGAAGCTAGGACTAAGAAAAACCAAGTCAGAGTGCTAGTTTTATGGATTAGAAGATTGAAACAAGAGCCTACCGCAAGGAAATGTCAGAGGCGTAGTTAACAAGGAAAGGGTGTGAGATCCTGCCATAATGGGGAGCAAACATCCCTCTATGTCTTGATGCATTAGGTGGGACCAGCTTCCACCCCACTGCAGGCCCCAGTCAGCTTATCCATTATACTGACAAAGCTGTTGGAGCACCTGCCGTGTTTGGAGTCGGTGATGGGAATTCAGTAGAGAAAATTCAAAAGAGAAAAGTGTCCTGCTGCCATGCAGTTCATATTGAGAGAGAGAGAGAGAGAGAGAGAGAGAGAGAGAGAGAGAGAGAGAGAGAGAGAGAGAGAGAGAGAGAGAGAGAGAGAGAGAGAACAGTCAACATAACGAATAGGTAGTATTAAATAAATAAGATACACTGTATGCTAGAAAGCTATTAGTAATACAAAAATGGTATGTAGTAAAATGAATTAAGTGTTCTAGGTGTCAAATCAAAATACATACAGACTTAGATAAAGGGGAACTTGTTTTAAAAGACAATTGCAATAAGAAGGGTGCTTTGATCTCAGAAATCTGAAGCATCTCAAAATCAAACAGGAAAGGGGTTATCGTTCATGGAGAAGGGAAGGCAGAACTAGCTGGAAGTTTGCAGGGGAGGGGGGAAGAGAGTGGGGGGAGCAGGTGGCAGAAGAGGCTTCCTCAGTAGAGATGTTTTTCTTTGTGGCTGGCTTGTTATCAAAATAAGCTGTTGAGGGGGGATGCTCCACATTTTAGTGGTTTTGTGTTCATTAAAACTTGAGTGGAAGCCAAAGTTCAGGGCCCTGGCTGAAGTTTGATCAAGCCAAAGTTAGATGGGTGAGTCGTGGGCAATTGTGAGCACCTGGTCACAAGGAGAGGTGTTCAGGTGTAAGGTAAACTAGAGTGATCGGCGAGGAACTGACATATTAGCAGTCTTTAAGTAAAAGAGAGATCAAAGGCTTGAAAGTTATCAGAGAGCAGCACAGGCTGCTATCAGGAGAACAGCGTTCTAGGCAGAGGGGAGGGCCAGCACAAAGCACTGAGGCAGGAGCAGAACTGTTGGGGTTGAAAAATGAAAGGATGAGTTGTATTTTCCAAAGATTGCCCCAATAATGGCTCCCCTCTCACCTGCTCCTCTTCGATGCAACTTTGCCACATTTCCAGGAACAAGAAAAATGTATTTCTCCATGCACGTGAAACCTGTTTCTCCTCACATACAGCAATATTTATTGAGCATTCGCCTTACATCAGGTATTTCCTAGACTTTGGGGATAGAAAGTCAAATGAAATATTCCTCTAAGGAATTTATGACTATCCCATCAATTAAAGAATATTTACTGCCGAGTGGCTACATGTAAGCCACCTTGCTGAATTCGATGAGAAATACAAATGTGGTGAGAGTCACAGGTTCAGTCTAATTGGAAACGTTGCAGAAGCACAGATTATTCAGCTGCACTAGAAGCAAAGCCTACGAGAAATGTCACAAGCAAGCGAAGGTGTCAGTAGGGGGCAGCATATAAGATTATATGCTCAATGATGAAGAAGTAGCCCAAACTGAAAAAGATCTAGAGAAGCTTCACAGGAAGGCAAATGAATAGAAAAAAATGCAGGATGAGAAACATGGGTATTAGAAATCAATAAGAAGGCAATTATGGAGAAAGAAAATGGATATAAAAATTAAATGTGACAATATGAATGAGATTGAAGGACACTCTGCTAAGTGTAATAGGCCAGTCATAGGACAATCTAGTTCCACTTATATGAGGTATCAAATAATCTGTGCTTTTAGGCATCCAAGGAACTTCTTGAAACACATTCCCTGCAGATGAGGAGGGACTAAGTTTGTTAAAAGGGTAGATCTCCTATTAAATATTCTTGCTACCATAAGAAAACAATAAAAACTCAAAGATGGCATGCAGCTCTGGGGGCTGAGGCAGGAGGATTGTAAGTCAGCAACTTAGCAAAGGTCTGAGCAAATTAGTGAGAACCTGTCTCAAAATTGAAAAATAAAAAATAAAAACCAAAAGGGCTGGGGATATAGCTCAGTGGTTAAGTGCCCCTGGGTTCAATCCCTGGTACCAAAAAACAAAACAAAACCAAAACAAAACAAACAACCCTCAGAGAGGAGTATTTTAAAAGGTGGTGATACATCACAAATGGAAAAGACCATGCACATGATTTTGGAGAAAGGCCTTTTTCTGAGCCATGGCAGGGGAGGGGTTTGGTGAACGTGGAAGATCTGGACCATTGGATGCATAAAAAAATTTATATTTTAAGAAAACTAATCTAGAGGTGGAAGATGGGATGGAGTGTGGACGGGGCATGACTCAAATAATGCCACTGAAGTGGATTTTTGCATAGAATAGTACAGGTCCTTTAAAGCTTTCAACCTTACTGAGGCTGTCCCTTTTTATCAATGCATGTGGTTTTGTGCATTTACGGTGGGGGTGTGAGTCCATGAGGGTGTGAGTCCGAGACTGCAAGGAAGATCTCTTTGCTAATACAAGAGTCCTAGGTACTCCGTTTTTGCTGCCTGGAATGTCATTCATTCCTTCACATTCTAACTATTATAGGTGCATAAGAATTCAATTGCAATACCTGGGTTTTCCATGGATCCTACAAAAAAAGTGCTTAATTTGTTTTAGGATTTATATATCTCTTATTTTCTGACTTTCAAATCATATCTTAACAAACATTGTTATTTTCATGTCTTCTGATCTCATTTGTATACCCACCCACTTACCTGCTCCCACACAGAGGTTTCTGAGCATAATGCCTGACACTTACTGTCTCTCAAAAAGTAATATTTCATGATTGTCTTCCTTTCCCCGCTTTTTAAGGTGTTTTGAAAAATTGTCCAGTAAATGTCAGAGTTAAATGCTTTCATTGTAAAGTCTTCATCAACACCTTCTACTGTTCTAACTCTCTTCATCTCGTCCTGAAACTCAGAAATTTCTTTTTTTTTAAAATTCTTTTATTCATTCAAATTATTTACTGAGCACTTACTACATGGGTAACTGACACCCAGACATGACCCATCCACCAGTTCTACAGAGCCCGAATCTCCCAAGGAAGTCAGACATTGATTTTAATCTTTGTAGTAGAGATAAGAGACACCACACAAGCACAAGCAAATTGCTGAAGTTCTCATTTTATTCCAATTTTTATTAATTAATATATTTATTAGTGCTTGATAAATTGATTAAATTCAAATGTATAAGTTTCACGGATATTTTTCCCCCAAAAATTTTATCAGAAATGTAATATAATTTGTTACCCTAGCATTGTTTTATTTAGGATTTGTGTTGTCATTTTCCTTTTCTCTTTCAATGGTTTTAAATATTTATTTATTAAATACAGATTTCAAGTACATGGTGAGTTTATTGTGTTAGTACTGCCTTAATTATAACACTAGCCTGAATTAACATATTCTTGCTGTTAATTACTTATTTGATACTATTGTATTGCACCTTTTGTTGTTGTTTTGGTACTGAAGATTTAACCCAGTGGTTCTTAACTGGTAAGCCACATCCCTCGGCCTGTTTTGTTTTGAAGTTAAGTCGCTAAGGCCGGCAACTTGCGATTTTCCTGTCTCAGGCTCCCCGGGTTGCTGGGGTTACAAGTGTGCACCACCGTGCCAGGCTTACGTTGTACTTTGGATGTTTTCATTTTGTTATGTCGTACGTATCTACATAGGCTACAATTTGTTGTGTTTCATTTTGATATTTTGGAGAGATCCCTCTTCATACAAACTACCACTGTTCACGATAAATTAATGTCTGATGCTGCTGGGATTTTCTCTTTATCCTAAGTTACCTGCAGCTGCTTCTGGAGTCTTTTTTTTTGTTTGTTTGTTTTCATGCATCTGTTATATTCAACACATGATTCTTTCCATTGCTTTTAAACATATTTGAAAAATAACTAGCTCATTTAATTTTCCTTATATTTTAAAATACAATCACAGGTTTCTAGGACTGTTTTCCATCATATTCTTTTTTCTTTTCTTTTCTTTTCTTTTTTTAATTAGCAGAACATTTCTAAGAAACAGAAATGTAGGTAGCCTCCTGCCCTGAACTGCGAGCACATGACATCAGCTGTGAGTCTGGGTACGAGTATTCTTAAACTCTTTCTTCTTATGACATGTGCACTATAGATCAAAGGAAAATGGGATTTAGTCAATGATAATTTAAACTTTCCTTCAGATGTTTGATCTAACGCCTGGAGAACACATGAGTCCATTTCTTCTATTTTGAGTTCCTTTTCAACGTAAGTGTAATCTGAACCTCAGAACTTCATATCAGCACCTACATTCCAGCCCATACACAGGGTCCACACACAGGAGACCCTGAGGGAACATTCACCTAGGAGCACAATGAACTACATTATGATATTTTTTTTAAAAAAAATGCTTGTTAAAGGATATAATGATGAGAAAATAAAAAGCTATATTTGCCACTAGCAACTCAATCTGAAAATGAGCTGGTCCTGACACCTGGCATTTTCCAGGTTACAGGTGCTATTGACCTATCGCTGGCCATGAGTTCAGTGGACCAAGAAATGGGGAGAGCTCATGGGGTATGAGATAGATGCTTGCTAAGATTAGTCAAATTTTATCAATTTTCTGAAAAAATAATCTATAGATAAGGCAAAAAAAATGTACATTAAAATTGTCTCTTTTCAGAGAAAGGTGACATAAACAAGCCTAAGACTGAACTCTTTGTACTTTCTGTGGTTTGGAGATAAGCAGTAGAAATGGGTGGAGTAGATTTGAGATTTTTTTTAGCTCACTTGTTTGTCTTTTTGCAGAAAGGAGTTAGCCCTGTGCATGTTTGAGCACCTGTGCACACACATCTCATTGGAAGGCAGCTTTGCCTTGCATGGATAATAAACTGTAGCCATATAAAAAGTGCCACCAAAGCAAAATGGGGCTGATGCAGGTCACAGATTCCACTTATTTCCTAAAGCCTGACAGGTATCTCCACATTTCTCTTGCTCTAGGGTTTCAAAGGCAGCTCTAGCCTTGAAGTCAAGGGAGAGGGACTGAATGATCTCAGGAGTCCTGGTGTGCTTGGGAGTCCACAGTGACTGCAGAACGCCCAGACTTGCTGTTCTGGCTCACAGCTGCAATGCTTTCTCTCAGCTCACTGCTTTCTCCTACAATGATGGTGACAATTACAATCCCTGGAAGTGCAAAATGTAGCCCAATTAAATTTGTGCATTTGTGCAGCCAATGAGAGGGGAAAATCCATGGCATCCCCATGATCACATATAATTTTATTACAGCTTCTCATGCTATTTAGGGGAAAGGAACTGCTTTATTTTTAAAATTTCTAACCCACCAGAGGCTTATTCTTTTATAAAATATCATAAAAATGAATTAATAGGAAAATGGTTAAAAAAAGGTACAAAATACAACTGCAAACTTTTTCACTGTTAGATTGAACAGGCAGGAAACTGTGAAAGTTCCTAGGACTCTCTATTTCAATACTCATCTTGTCATAAATGGAAAACTAAAATCCACAGCTCTCCTTTGGTCTGGACAGCCTTGGAATATCACTTTTCTACAATTCAATACCAGGAAGAAACATTGTGACTAAACTTTTAAATGCACATTTATAATCTATCTATCATCTATCACCTATCAATTTTTCATTTGCTGTCTATAACTCTGCCTTTATCACCATCTTCTGTCTTAACCTTATATAGTGTTACTGTCACATGTCGTACATGTGAGTGTTATTGTATTAGATTTTCTTGTGGGTACAAAGGCATCTCTCACTGATGGATCTCAAAACATTCATGGGCAGGCTGGGAAGGATGCAGTGTCTGTGGCCTTGATTATGCCTGCAACTATTTTCTGTAACCTGTCCGGAGCTTGTGGGGAGATACTCACTTGGTTCCAGCTGGCGAAAGTTCTTTTTATGTCTCCTACTGCAGATTTTTAAGTAAAGAGCAAGAGTCACATTAAAAAGTGTACTTGTTGGGCTGGAGATGTGGCTCAGTGGTAAAGGTGTTTGCCTAGACTTGTGAGGCCCTGACTTCAATCCCCAGCACCGCCAAAAAAAAAAAAAAAAAAAAGAAAGTGGATTTGTTTATCTTTTAAGCTTTTGCTCTTTTTTTTTTCTTGATAAAAATCATTACCAAAGGGTAATAATGTTTTGATCGTTGGAAATTCTTTTGAATATCCTTTAGTTATGCCTCAGGATTTTGCACTGTTAGAATGCCTAACTGACCTTTTTTTTTTTTATTTGATATTTTACTGCTTCTATTTAAAAAAAATGACAGTTATTTAAAAAATTATATTCTATTTAGTTTTATTATTTATTCTATTTTTTACAATTAGAGAAATTAGTTAATCATCTTTTTAAATCCCTTTGCCTTAAATAAGATCTGGTTTCTGTGACCTTTGAGACCAAGTGCATATCTGAGACCTAAGGCTCACTGTAATTGTCTTGTTCATCTTAGACTTGTGTTGATTTAATTAAAAACCTTATTTTCTCTAAATCTAAGAGTCAAAATCTGAAGTCATTCATATTCTTGTACTTTTAATATTACTTACCTTTTTTCTGGACCCATGGAGGATTTTCTCCTTGAACTTGTAGGGGAAGAAACAAAGTATTTTTTTTTCTTCTCTCCTTGTAGGGCCTGAGCTGGTCCTTTGTAGCAAAACACAGATTCACAAGAGGAGATCAAATAGAAGCTTATTCATAAGAATACCTCATATAGAGGGCAACATTCAGAGATACATGTCTCAAATGTTTGGTTGGATTTGGATTACATAGCATCCTAGCCAAGGAACGATAAATATTTAGAGAAATGCAAGACAAAGGAAACAGACCTTGAACCTCTGGGGAGGGTAAATCATGGGCAGGCAAATATGTGGGAAACCAAGGGTCACTGAGTAAAGTTTGTGATAGGGACTATTCTGGTGCCAGTTTCAGGCTGACAAGAGTCTAAGTTTGTCTCTGCGATTGATGTTTGTCCCTCTGGAAGAGATGAGAGGAGAGGCATATTTGAACATTTGTCCTGCTCTTGGGCAAATAAGATGAGGGCAGAGAGCTTTTTGCTGGCATCTACTCCTTCACAATTGTCTTTGGCTCAAGTAACCATACTCAATTGGCATATTGTGGGGGTACCTTCACATTCACATATTGTGCTACCCTTCACATTCAAGGTTGTAAAATTTGAAAATTAGAAGAAATCTTTTCTCTTTCCATACCACTCCTAAGGAAAACAAAAATCAATGATAAACAAATATTCTTGCCTCTATTAGATTTAATATCTGGGATTTTTAAAGTACCATGCCATGAAAATTATATTTCCATTTACAGAAAGAATAAATGCAGAAAACAGAATAAAAACAAGAGCCAAAGAGTAAAGGGATAAAGGAGATAAAGAGGTACAGAAAAATTCTCTCTGAAATTAGACCTGTATTTAAGAAGGAAATTAAATTACCTTCTCGTACAGCACAGTAATTAAGAGCATACACCCTGGAGCCAAACTACATAAGTTCCAATCTATCTGGCACCGTTAATGTGATTGTGATTGAGGTCAAGTAACCTCCTTAAGTATGAAATAAACTCAGCTACAAAGAATATCTTCCTCTTGGCATGGTGAGGATTAAATGAACTAATACAGTTAAAGCATTTACAATAGTGGCTTAGGAATTTTGGATATAAAGAGGAATGTGAAATACTTTCGGTTCTTTGAGAGCCACTGACAACTCCTTTAAGTAAAATAAGAAACAACAAAAATAAGGTGTTCTAAAATGGGCCAGTGGATGAACGGAAAGACAGGGGGAAGTAATGTGGCCCTTCAATGAATGAGGAAACTGAGACCCAAGCCAGCAAGACCAGGGCTCAGAATATAACCCACTCATCCATGTCCAAGGAGGGAATCAGGGATCTCTAGTCTGTGTAGCTTACAGTCTAGCTATATGATCTTTGGGAAAGCATTCGGCTTCTTTGAGTCTTAATTTCTGTATTTGTTAAACAGAGATAATGATAGTACCTATTGTGAGAAATTTCTATAAGCATTAAATGAGATGATGTGTGTAAAGAGCTGTACAGGGTGCCCGGCTCACAGCAAGCAGTCATTATATCTTAACCTTTATCATTAGTAATATAAATATTCTACTTCATCTCAGTACTGCTTGTGGAGAAGAGATAGCGTGCTTGGAGTCACATGGTTAAGATTAGGACTATTTTTGTATTTGACTTTTGGTTCTAAATAAAGCATACAACAGAGCAGAAACAATAAAAAATGATAAAGACAGATAAATACTATAATAATAAGGCAAAGTCTTCCCAGAAGAAGTAATTAATTGCAAAACAAAGTGTTTTGAGTTTTTCCCCTTTCTCTTTTAAGTTCCCACAAGAGACTATAACATGCTTCAAAATCCTCCGACGTATGAGCTTCAGAGAAAAGAAGAAAAAAAGGAGAGAAAAAAAATCTCCTGGACCAAGCAGTTCATATCAAGCACCTAGGACAATTTCTGGCACCAAAAAGATGCTCAGTGGAAATTGAATTGCCCCTTTCTGTAATGATTGGCAGTGTTTCCTATGCCCTCCAGTATCCCTAAACAAAGCAGGTTTGTCAATTTCAAGGTCTGAGTAATGCCAAAAAAGAAAAATCTCTCTGCGTGGGAAAAAAGTCATGGCCTTCATTTGCAAGTAATTTGTAATGAATTCTCTAAAAACATATGCTTTTAAGGATTTGAGCTGATTTTAAATCGTGAAGTGGTTAAACCTCTCAAAGCTGTCTTTTCTTCATTGTCTGAAAGATGATTGTGGACTGAATGATAATGAGTGTCACTGAAAACCAAATACATGAGGGAACTCAGGGAAGCCAGACTTATATGAGAAAATCAGCATCTAGTCCGGGGCGCACAGAGGCTACTCTGTAAGGTGTTCAGTCGCTGATGCCACACGCGTTGACCAACCTGCGGGCGCACAGCAGTCTGCACCCAGCACTGGAGGTAGGTGAGTATGAGATGGAATGCGTTCAGTTCCCAATGGAAAGCTAAGACACACACTCTAATAAGTCAACCAGAGTTCTAGTCCACGGTCAACAGAAGTCCTGTAATGAGGAATCACCATGCAACATGCGATTCAAAACAGAGGAGAGGCACCGGCAGGAGGTTTTTTTGAGTTAGGCAAGGAGGAACTCTGTGGTCTGCAAAAACCAGGGAAGGCTTCATAGAGGAGGTGGGAGCTTGGGCTGAACTCTGGGGATGTTCAGCCCCAGAAAAAATGTGTGAAAGACCAGAGTGACTAGGGTCATGAGAGGGAGTCGCTGCTTCACAATGGGAACAGGCAGAAATGTGTTCTGCCCTTAGGACACCCCCCCACCCCCCTTATTGCTTAGTACTCTCATGCCATGGTTTGATAAAAATGGTAGCTAGGACCCCGACTTCTCAGGGAGGAAGGCTTGGGTCACTGCTAACACGGAAACATCAGCCAACCCTCAGGGATGTTCTGAAAGAACGGTAGAGATGGACACGGTGAGCCTTACGTAGGACCAGATGCCATGGCAGGAAATTAATTTATTGCCCTGACTTTCCTTCTGTGAGTTTCCCCTGAGACACCGTGACCTCCCAAACGGAGAAACTATGACAGGCAGAGTGAACTTGAGGTGCCCCACCTGGACTACTTCCCGGCAGCCATTTCCAGCGTCTGCGGGGGTTTCTGGAATACATCAGCCCCTCACCTTGGTCTTAGCACCACCTTCAGGGTGGCATTTGTACCTAGAGCTCCCTGCAACACGGGTCCCATCCTGGGGCTTCAGGGGCGACCACACAGTCTTTCTTTCTGCCCCCTGGCCTCCCCTTCTTCCTATCTGCCCTTCCTGGTTTCTTGTGTGTTTTCTTAGTGCATTACCTGTCTCTGAGCTTCAGGGTCTGCTTCAGGGCATTTCACGGTGGAGTTAATGAGGTATAAAGGGGAGAATAAGCATGGATGGTTTGCATGAAGTGATCCAGCTCATCGAACTAGACAAGGGGTGAGTGCAAAATCCTGGGAGAAGAGCTTGGAGACCCAGCTATTGTATGGCACTTTTCAGGAATCTGAAGAAGCTAAATAAATTCATACTTCTTTTCCACCTGTCAGCTCAGACGGCAGATTGTAGATTCAACGTCCTAGATTGAGTCTGTGTTCCAGGGATGCCTCACACAGCGTAGACCTCGACTCCGCCACGTGTCAGGCAGGCAGCCTTGCCCAGGTTCACCTCCATTTCTCCTCATTGGTCACTGGTCCAGGGAACTGCTCTTTGCTATAATAATCCATAGGGTTTTTTTTGTTGTTGTTAGTTAATTGAACATGACAGTAGAATGGGTTTTTAAAAATTCTAATTTGTTATGTATGACAGCAGAATGCATTACAATTCATAGTACACATGTAGAGCACAAACTTTCCCATCTCTGGTTGCAAACAGAGTAGAGTCACACCATTTGTGTCTTAAAACATGTACTTAGGGTAATGATGTCTATCTCATTCCACCGTCTTTCCTACCCCCATGCCCCTTCCCTTCTTCTCCCTCCCCTTTACTCTATCTAGAGTTCATCTAATCCATCCATGTTCCTCCCGTCTAACCCCATTATGAATCAGCATCCTTGTATCAGAAAAAAAACCCCACCATTCTGCATTTGTTTTTTGGGGGGACTGGCTGACTTCACTTAGAATTACATTCTCCAGTCCCATCCATTTACCTGCAAATGCCATGATTTTATTCTCTTTTAATGCTGAATAGTATTCCATTGTGTATATATACCACATTTTCATTATCCATTCATCTACCGAAGGACATCTATGTTAGATCCAAAGTTTAAGTATTGTGAATTGTGCTGCTATAAACATTGATGTAGCTATGTCCCTGTAGCATGCTGTTTTTAAGTCTTTTGGATATAGACAGAGGAGAGGGATAGCTGGCTCAAATGGTCATTCCATTCCCAGTTTTCCAAGGAATATCCATACTGCTTTCCATATTGGCTGCACCAATTTGCAGTCCCACTAATAATGTAGAGGATGACATACAATCAGTCAACAAATATATGAAAAAAATGTTCATCATCTCTAGCAATTAGAGAAATGCAAATCAAAAGTACTCTAAGATTTCCTCTCACTCCAGTCAGAATGGCAGCTATCAAGAATACAAACAACAATAAGTGTTGACGAGGAAGTAGAATGGATTTTGACACATCATACAAAATTGAGTATAACTTCTCATTTTTTCTGATTGTACATGATGTAGAATCACACCACTTGTGTAATCATATGTGTACATAGGATAATAATGTCTGATTCATTTACTATCCTTCCTACTCCTATTCCACCCTTGTCCCTTCACGCCTCTCTGCCTAATCCAAAGTACCTCTATTTTTCTCTAGCCCCACTGCCCACCTTTATTGTGAAATATCATCTACATATCAGAGAAAACATTTGGCCTTTGGTTTTGGGGGGTTGGCTTATTTAACTTAGGATAATATTCTCCAGCTCCATCCATTTACCTGCAAATGCCACAATTTCATTCCTCTTTAAGGCTGAGTAGTATTCCATTGTGTATACATACCACATTTTCTTTATCCATTCATCCATTAAAGGGCATCTAGGTTGGTTCCACAGTTTGGCTCTTTTGAATTGTGCTGCTATAAACATTGATGTGGCTGCATTATATATAGTATGCTGATTTTGAGTCCTTTGGGTATAAAACAAGTTGTGGGATAGCTGGGTCAAATGGTGGTTCCATTCCTAGTTTTCCAAGGAATCTCCATACTGCTTTCCATATTGGCTGCACCAATTTGCAGTTCTACCAGCAGTGTATGAGAGTGCCTTTTTCGCCCAGCAGTGTATGAGAGTGCCTTTTTCGCCCACATCTTCACCAACATTGTTTGTATTCTTGATGATTGCCATTCTGACTAGAATGACATGGAATCTCAGTAGAGTTTTGATTTGCATTTCTCTAATGGCTTGAGATTTTGAACATTTCTTTCATTTATCTGCAATTCTTCTTCTGTGAAGTGCGTGTCCAGATCTTTAACTCATTTATTGATTGGGTTATTTGTTTTTTTTGGTGTTGCGTTTTTAGAGTTCTTCACATAACCGGGGGATTAATGCTCTATCTGATGTGCATGTGGTAAAGATTTTTTCCCATTCTGTAGGCTCTCTCTTCACATTATTAGTTGTTTCCTTTGCTGAGAAGAATCTTTTTAGTTTAAATCCATCCCATTTATTGATTCTTGATTTTACTTCTTGTGCTTTGGAGGTCTTGTTAAAGAAGTCATTTCCTAAGCCGACATGGTGAAGATTTGGGCCTACTTTTTTCTATTAGGGATAGTGTCTCTGTTCAAAGGTCTAAGTCTTTGATCCACTTGGGTTGACTTTTGTGTAAGGTGGAATATATAGGGATTTAATTTCATTTTGTTACATGAGGATTTCTAGTTTTCCCAGCACTCTTTGTTGAAGAGGCTGTCTTTTCTCAATTTTTGGCACCTTTATCTAGTATGAGAAAACTGTATTTATGTGGATTAGTCTTCTATTCTATACCATTGGTTTATGGGTCTGTCTTGGTGCCAATACCATGTCATTTTTGTCACTGTGGCTCTGTAGTATAGTATAGTATAGTTTAAGTCCGTGCCTTTTGCCTCACTGTTCTTGCTAAGGATTGCTTTGGCTCTTCTGGGTCTCTTATTTTTCCAAATTAATTTCATGTTGCTTTTTCTAGTTCTATGAAAAATATCATTGGGATTTTAAGAGGAATTGCATTAAGTCTGTATAATGCTTTTGATAGTATGACAATTTGCCTATACAAGTGCATGGAAGATCTTTCCATTTTTTTTTTTTGAGGCTATTGTGAATGAGGTAGTTTTCCTAATTTTTCTTTCAGAGGATTTATCACTGATGTACAGAAATGCATTTGATTTATGGGTGTTGATTTTATATCCTGCTATTTTTCTGAATTCATTTATTGTTTATAGTTCTAGAAATTTTCTGGTGGAATTTTTTGGATCTTCTAAATATAGAATCGTGTCATCAGCAAATAATGATAGTTCAAATCCTTTTTTTCTATTTGTATCCCTTTAATTTCTTTCTTCTAATTTCTCTGGCTAGAGATTCCAGGACTATGTGTATTTTAAGTGGTGAAAGAGGGCATCCCTGTCTTGTTTCAGTTTTTAGAAGGAATGCTTTTAATTATTCTCCATGTAGAATGATGATGGCCTTGTGGTTAGCATAGATAGCTTTCTACAATGTTGAGGTATTCCTACTATCCCTAGTTCATCCTAGTGATTTGAACATGAAGACGTACTGCATTTTGTCAAATGCTTTTTGTGCATCTATGAAGATAACATATGATTCTTGTCTTTAAGTCTATTGATGTGATTAATTATGTTGATTGATTTCCCTATGTTGAACCAACCTTGCATCCCTGGGATGAACCCCACTTGATTGTGGTGCACTAACTTTTTAATATGTTTTTGTATGTCCAGAATTTTATTGAGAATTTTGGCATCTATGATCATCAGGGATATTTGTCTGAAGTTTTCTTTCCTTGATGTGTCTTTATCTGGTTTTGCTATCAGTGAGATACTAGCCTCGTAGGATGAGTTTGAAAGGTTTCTTCCTTTTCTATTTCATGGAATAATTTGAGGAATATTGGTATTAATTTTCTTTGAAGGTTGTGTAGAAAGCTGAGAATCTATCTGGTCCTGGGCTTTTCTTGATTGGTGGACTTTTTAATGACATCTTATATTTCGTTGCTTGAAATATATCTGTTTAAATTGTATATGTCCTCCTGATTCAGTTAGGGCAGGTATATATCACTAAACTTTGTCAATGTCTTTGAGATTTTCCAATTTTTTTGGAGTATAAATTTTCAAAGTAGTTTCTAATTATCTTCTGTTTTCAGACATGTCTGTGGTGATACATCCTTGTTCATCAAGGTTTTAGTAATTTGACTTTTCTTTCTCTTTCTCTTCATTAGTGTGACATCAATTTTATTTATTTTTTCAAAGAATCAATTTTTCATTTTGTCAATTTTCTGAATTGTTTCTTTTGTTTTAATTTCATTGATTACAAATCTGATTTTAATTATTTCCTGTCTTCTGCTACTTTAGGAATTGATTTGTTCTTTTTCTAGGATTTTGATATGTAATGTTAGTTCATTTATTTGTTGACTTTTTATTCTTTTAATGAATGAGCTCAATGCAATAAATTTTCTTCTTTGCACTGCCTTCATTGTGTTACAGAGATTTTGTTATGTTGTATTGGTGTTCTCATTACCTGTGTTATTTTTTTATTTCATTCCTGATTTCTTCAGCTATCCATTCATCATTAAATAGCATTTTATTTAGTCTTCAGGTATTGGAGTAGCTTATATTTTATTATATCATTGATTTCTAATTTTATTCCTTTATGATCTGATAGAATGCAAAGTATTAGCTTTCTATTTTTTTTTATATTTGCTAAGAGTTGCTTTGTGGCATAACATATGGTCTATTTTAGAGAAGGATCCATTTGTTCCTGAGAAGAAAGTATATTCTCTTGTTGGTGGGTAAAATATTCTATATATGTCTGTTAAGTCCAAATTATTGATTGTATTATTTTGTTCTATGGTTCTTTGTTTAGTTTTTGTTTGGAAGATCTATACAGTAGTGAGAGAGATGAGTTAAAGTCACCCAGTATTATTGTCTTGTGGTCTATTTGATGCTTGAAAGTCAGAAGTGTTTGTTTGATGTATGTAGATGCTTCATTGTTCGGGGCATAAATATTTATGATTGTTATGTCTTGTTGATGTATAATTCCCTTAAGCACTATGAAATGTCCTTTTTCCCTTCTGACTAACTTTGGCTTGCAGTACACTTTATCTGATATGACGATAGAAACCTTTGCTGGTTTACAGGATCTATGTGAGTGATATATTTTTTCCATCCTTTCACCTTCATTCTGTGGATGTCTTTGCTTATTATGTGAGTCTCTTTGGGGCAGCATATTGTTGGAACTTCTTTTTTTAAAATCCAATCTGCCAGTCTATGTCTTTTCATCGATGAGTTTAGGCCATTAACATTCAGAGTTAATATTGAGATGTGATTTGTATTCCTGTTCATTTCAGTTTAGTTTTGGTTTTCGACTTGACTTGGTTTCTCCTTTGATTGGCTTTGCTTTAGAGTAGTTCTTCCCTTTGCTGGTCTTCACTTTTTTTTTTTTTAATTTCATCCTCATGGAATATTTTGCTGAGAATGTTCTATAGTGCCGCTTTTCTAGTTGTGAAAACTTTTAACTCTTGTTTATCTTGAAGGTTTTTATTTTATCTTCAAATCTAAAACTATTTTGCTGGATATAAGATTCTTGGTTGGTATCCATTTTCTTTCAGAACTTGGTATATGTTATTCCAGGACCTCCTAGCTTTGAGGATCTGAGTTGAGAAATCAGCTGAGATTCATATTGGTTTCCCCCAACATGTAATCTGATATTTTTCTCTCACAGCCTTTAAAATTTTATCCTTATTCTGTCTGCTACACATTTGCTTTATAATGTACCTTGGTGTCTGTTGTAATTTTGCACATTTGGTGTCTTGTAAGCCAATTGTATTTGATTTTCCATTTTATTCTTCAGGTTTGGGAAATGTTCTGATATTATTTCATTGAAAATATTATGCATTCCTTTGGTTTGTATCTCCATGCCTTCCTCTATCCCAATAAATCTTAAATTTGTTTTTTTGATACTATCCCATAATTCTTGGAAGTTCTTTTCATGGTTTCTTATCATCTTTTCTGCTTAGTCAACTTCATTTTCAAGATTATATATTTAGTCTTCATTGCTTGAGGTTCTGTCTTCCAAGTGGTCCAGTCTGTTGGTGATACTTTCCATTAAATTTCTAATTTGGTTGATTAATTCTTTCATTTTGAGGATTTCTCCTTGATTTCCTTTCACAATCTTTATCTTTTTATTGAAGTGATCTTTCACCTCCTGAAATTTATCTCTGATTTCACTCCTTATATCATCCTTTATGTTGTGGATCAAGTTATCTATGCACATTCTAAACGCCTTCTCTGACAGTGTCCCAAGATGGAGGTGGCTGCATTTGGAGATGGGTGGTGGTGGAGGATGACTTTTTTTTTTTTAATCTAAGGGCTCCCTCTAGCATGATAACATGCTTGACCTGATGTCAGGTAGGTTGGAAATCCTCAGAGCATCTCCCAAACAATAGCTAAAGTGAGTTGGCATATTAAACATTACAGATTCCTCACTTTTCAGGCATGGAGATTAATGTATCACACTAACTTTTTTTCTATAAACTTCCCTTGAGAAATTCGAACCATTCAAAAGAAGGAGAATCCATGGTAGGTGGAGATGGAGACCCAGCTGCCCACAGGATACTCTCTTTTCTTCTTACCTGTCTCCCTTCTCTGTTCTACTGATGTTTCTTGAGACGCCATTCCAAATCTACCTGCCTTAATCCCTGTGTCTGAGTCCTTTTACTGAGGCAACCCAAATTAAGCTCTGCAGTTTTCTCAAAGAATCTTTCATATTCTTCCCAAGTGTTCTCTCCTGGAATGTGGTATCTTTAAGAAGCAATATACCTGTGGCACTGCTCTGCAGGTTTGGGGTATGCTTCCTTGGGAAAAAAAATGTCACACTCTAACAAATTTATGAATATTAAGAAAGGTAAATATTTTTTTTTTTAAATAGAACTATGGTCTGAATAATTGTGAGTATTGTTATGAGCAAACTTTGGGGAAAAGAACCTCAAGACTCATGTTAAGGAAAGCACGGACATCCTGGAGGCAAAGGGAATCTATTCTGCAAGCCACTGCCTAAGCCTGAGCGAGTGCCCATCAACTCTTGGCACGCGGAGTGCCCTTCCTGCACAGGAGCCATGAAAATTGTGTGCGGATTTGACTTTGGGGAACTCATCTCACTGTCCCTAAAACAGTTCAGTTAACTAGAAAGGAGTGGAGCTGATTTCAGCACATAGATTGCTCAGAAGCTGCCTCAGGAGCTTTTCTCTGGGAGGAATTCCATCTTGTTTCTGAGTAGAGAAAGGCAATCCTAGAATCAATGTGTTCCCAACCTACAAGGGGGTTGCTGGGAGACTCCAATATTCACTAGGCTCCATGGGAGAGGGCGATTTTTAAAAAATTAAGTCACTATTTTATTCTCTGCCTCATAGAATCTTGTTTTTCTGATGGCTTTATGTAAGTTTGCCTTGTTTCCAAGACAGGATTGTGAGATGTGCTGTGTCAACCCGCATACAGTGTAATTTTAAAGACACATGGTAAACTACCCATTTATTAATTTCACCAGAGTTTACCAAAAGCTTATAGAGTGCCGAACACTGCCTCTGGGAACAGAGGCCCCCTCACTACTGCAGCCCATCTTCCTTGTGCCATGAAAAAGCAATGAAAACCACCTGGTCCCGGGGGTTTAGCAGCAGAGACAGTGAAGAAAGGGAATCTTGCTAACTGGGTAGTAAATGATATGACAGAAAAAGGTGAGGAACAGAGAAACTTTAGCCAATGTGGCCTCAGGAAGGCAGGAAGTCTGGGAGCTGGACTGGGCTGGGGGGAATATAGACTTGAGTATATCCCTAAAGTCAAATTGAATTGCCCCATTTTGAGGCATTTAGAGGGTAGCAACTTGATTCCCCTATGGTGTTTAGAGGTGGGACTTTTGGGATGTAATCAGAATTGAATCAGGTCATTAGGGTGGAGCCTCCATGATTGAATGCTGGTGAGAGAGGCCAGAACACACACACACACACACACACACACACACACACACACACACACTCCCTCGTCTTCCCACTCCAGCCTCTGCACTGCCTTGGACTCTGTGGGCAAGAAGTCCTTCGCCAGATGCAGCTCTTTGACCTTTGAGTTTCAGCACTGCCAGCCAAAATAAACCTCTTTTTCTTATAAAGTTACCTAGTCGCTGCCACTGTGTTATTAGCAACAGAAAATGGTCTAACGCAGTAGGTGTCCTCTATACATCAGACTTGGATGGAGGAAGGACATTGGAGGCAGAAGGAGAAAACACAAGCAGTGACCTAGAGAAGGGCACGGAACGAGGGAGATGCTGATGGTTCAGCAGAGCTGGACACAGTCTGCTAAGGGCTGGTAAAAAAAAAAAAAGAAAATGGCGGTAACTGGGTGGGGCGGCACACACCTCTATTCCAGTAGCTCTGGAGGCTGAGGTAGGAAATGGGACTTACTCAAACTAAAAAGTTTTTTCTCAGCAAGAGAAACAATAAGAGAGGTAAATAGGGAGCCTACATCCTGGGAACAAATCATTACCCCTCACACTTCAGATAGAGCCCTAATATCCAGAGTATACAAAGAACTCAAAAAGTTAAACAACAAAAAACCAAATAACCCAATCAACAAATGGGCCAAGGACCTGAACAGACACTTTACAGAGGAGGACATACAATCAATCAACAAGTACATGAAAAAATGCTCACCATCTCTAGCAGTCAGAAAAATGCAAATCAAAACCACCCTAAGATACCATCTCACTCCAGTAAGATTGGCAGCCATTATGAAGTCAAACAACAACAAGTGCTGGCGAGGATGTGGGGAAAAGGGTACACTTGTACATTGCTGGTGGGACTGCAAACTGGTGCAGCCAATTTGGAGGGCAGTATGGAGATTCCTTGCAAAGCTGGGAATGGAACCAGCATTTGACCCAGCTATTCCCCTTCTCGGACTATACCCAAAATACCTAAAAAGAGCTTACTATAGGGACACAGCTACATCAGTGTTCATAGCAGCACAATTCACAATAGCTACACTGTGGAACCAACCCAGATGCCCTTCAACAGATGAGTGGATTAAAAATGTGGGATTTATACACAATGGAATATTATTCAGCATTAAAAAATAACAAAATCATGGCATTTGCAGGGAAATGGATGGCACTAGAGCAAATTATGCTAAACGAAGTTAGCCAATCCCTAAAAAAACAAATGCCGAATGTCTTCTCTGATATAAGGGAGGTGACTCAAAACAGAGTAGGAAGGAAGAGCATGAGAAGAAGATTACTACAAAAGAAGGAAAAGAGGAGGGAGGGAAAGGGAGGGAGAAGGAGAATTGCAAGGATGATGGAAGAAGACCCTCATGGGTTCACAAAATACATATACGATGGTGTGAGGGGGAAGGGAAGAAAAAAAAGAGAGAGACAGAGAGAGATAAGTGTCACAGTAGAATGGGTACAGAATAGTGATGGGAGGGAGGGGGATGGGGGAATAGGGAGGACAGCAGAATACAACTGACACTAGGATTGCTGTATGTATACACATGGATGCATAACCAATGTGATCCTGCAATCTGTACACGTGGAAAAATGAGAATTCATACCCTATTTGAATCAAATGTATGATATGTCAAGATCATTGTATTGTCTTGAGCAGCTAATAAAAAAAAAATATAAAGCTCATGAGTTCAAAACCAGCCTCAGCAATTTAGTGAGGTCCTAAGCCACTCAGCGAGACCCTGCCTGTAAATAAAATGCAAAAAATGTCTGGGGATGTGGCTCAGTGGTTAAGCGCTTTTGGGTTCAATCCCAGGTACCAAAGGCCGTGACCCCGAGCGCAAAGTGCTGAATCGTAGTACAATGTATATTGCATTTTCTTTGAAGTGAAATAAGGTGGGAGAGAAAAATTTTAAACAGATGGGTAACAAAATCAGATTTTTATTTTAGTTCCCTCTGGCTGCTCCAGAGAAATGGAATTATGACCCCCCCCCCAAAAAAAAGACGATAGGAAGCAAAGAGAACATTTAAGAAGGGGCAGTTTTGTATGGAAAAGGTGATGTACTAACTGGGCTGTTATTAGTGAAAGTAAAGACGGGGACAGAGAAAGGCTGGAAGACACTAGAGGAGGCGAGGGTGGGAGGGGCAGCTGGAATGGATATGTGTTCCATCAGAGGAACGGGCAGGCTGAAGAAGGACAAATGACCTGGGTGGCCTTCAAGGAGGAGCAGAGGGCTCATCCCCAACCTGAACCTGCCTTTTGTTCTTACCACTTCTTGAAATTCCCCTGCAAGACCCTTGTTTACCTGTGACAAAGCCAAATGTGGTCACCTGCTCTTTTGTCGCATAGTCGACTAGCTCAGAGTACACTGCTCTGGGTTTGTTTACCACATATTTTTTTTCCATACAAATCAAGCCAAAACAGACAAAAGTATGTCGCATAGTTGACTAGCTCAGAGTACACTGCTCTGGGTTTGTTTACCACATATTTTTTTTCCATACAAATCAAACCAAAACAGACAAAAGTATGTCGCATAGTTGACTAGCTCAGAGTACACTGCTCTGAGTTTGTTTACCACATATTTTTTTTCCATACAAATCAAACCAAAACAGACAAAAGTATGTCGCATAGTTGACTAGCTCAGAGTACACTGCTCTGGGTTTGTTTACCACATATTTTTTTTCCATACAAATCAAACCAAAACAGACAAAAGTATGTCGCATAGTTGACTAGCTCAGAGTACACTGCTCTGAGTTTGTTTACCACATATTTTTTTTCCATACAAATCAAACCAAAACAGATAAAAATATGTCGCATAGTCGACTAGCTCAGAGTACACTGCTCTGGGTTTGTTTACCACATAATTTTTTTTTCATACAAATCAAACCAAAACAGACAAAAACATGTGACCTCAAGCCACATCCTTCCCTCCTACAGCTTCCCTCCTAGAACCTATAAAAAGGCTCCTGCAGTCTCAGCTGCTCAGTCTCTGGTGGATCTTCAGCTCAGGAGCAAACTTCCTGTTGCAAGGGCCAGAATAACACCTCTCTCCTAATTTGTCGTTTTTGTTTTGACAGTTTGGTGCCGTGACTCAGAAGTGGGCCCTTGCCTTCCATCTCCTCCACCAGGTAACAGAGGCGCGCCGAGCTCTCCTGGTGCCCCATACCTGCCTGGCAGCCCAAGTGCTGGGCCCCGTCGGCTGGTAGCGTGCTAAGGATCTGCTTTCCTTCTGTTTGAATACGTTGTCGATTCCTGGCGATGGACTTTGCTTGCTTGTTTGATTGTTTCATGGGCATCTGGTAAGCTTTGGAAATTAATTGAATAGTTTATTGATGTTTTATTGATGTGTTGGAGGAAAGACGACGGAAAATTGAGGTGGTTATTCCTTTCTGTTTGCTTATCTATTTTCCCCTACCTTAAACTTGAAGAATTTGTATCCACTGTTACGACAAGAGCCCCTCGTAATGAGCAAGTGAGTATTGTATTTGTTTTTATGCCTGACATGTGGCTGAAATTTCAGAAGTAAAGCTCTCAGTTCTTCATGTCCGCGTATATATTTATTGTCGGTGGGAGATTTCCCTAACCTCAGGTAGCATTACTAAAAAAAAAAATCATAAAAATGTGTAAGGGAGCTCTGTTTTGATTGACTTAAGCCTAAATAATACCTTATGAAAATGGAATATTCTTCAGTGATTTGGGAGAATCTCAACTTCAAGGCCAGCCTCAGCAACTTAGAGAAACCCTGCCTCAAAACTGAGAAATGGAAGAGCTCGGTTATAGCCCAGTGGTAGAGTACCCTAGATTCAATCCCTAATATCAGACCCACAAAGAAGGAATAGTCCTAAAGTCTCCATGGATTAAGAAATTATTATTTTTTTCTTTTTTGGTACTAGGGATTGAACTCAGGGCACTCGACCTCTGAGCCACATCTCCAGCCCTATTTTGTATTTTATTTAGACAGGGTCTCACTGAGTTGCCTAGTGCTTTGCTCGCCATTGCTGACGCTGGCTTTGAATTTGTGATCCTCCTGCCTCAGCCTCCTGAGCCGCTGGGATTACAGGTGTGCGCCACAAGCAAATAGATGTCAATATGCTAAACTATATTCTTATAGATAATTACTCAAATGTTTTAAGAATTCATGTTCATGTAATTTAGGGAAATTTTGGAAAATTATATTGATGATTTAATATAAAAAGCCATGTCTTCTGAGTTACCAGTATTAATTATTATACAAGCACTCATTTTTATCTCTTTGAGCATGTCATTATTTAGCTTATACAGGTTTGCTGGCTTACTAAGCCTTTGTTACAGTTACTCTATGGATATAAAATGTACATTTATATTTATTCAAATTGAATTATTATTTGAAAAACTTTATTTTGGAATTTATCATGTTTAATAGTCTAGTATATTAGTTTAAAGATAGTTTCTAAGATTTGGGGGTAGCATTAACATCTTGGTCTAATATTAAGTTGAATTAATTAATAGATATTCATTAGATACCTAGATCATATTTAAGTAAGGTACAATTCTGAAATACTAAGTATAAGCTTCTATTTATAGACTTTTTTCCTCTTATTTTCCTATGTTACAGAGTGGCTCTATAGATTTGGCTCTATTAGACATATTTATTTTCCCCACATTGAGAAAGGATATTTATGACTACAAATGAGATATATATTCACAGTCATGCTGGTCTTCTACAAGATAATGGCATATGAAAGTTAGTTCATGATTATCAACTCAAAAATCATCTCTCCTTGGCCAAACTTCATTGAAGCTCTCTTGGACTTTTTTGACCAGACTTTTACTTTGGCCTATCCAGCCCTATTTTAGCAAAGAACCCTGTTAAGCTAACTTATCAAGAATCCTTGATACGTGACCACTTTTTTTTGTGGGGGGGGGTACCAGAAGTTGAACTCGGGGGCACTCAACCACTGAGCCACATCCCAGCCCTATTTTGCATTTTATTTAGACACAGGGTCTCACTGAGTTGCTTAGAGCTTTGCTTTTGCTGAGTCTGGCTTTGAATTCACAATCTTCCTGCCTCAGCCTCCCCAGCTGCTGGGATTATAGGCATGTGCCACTGTGCCTGGCTATATGACCACTCTATTTTTTTCCTTAGATGTAGATGGACACAATACCTTTTTTTTTTTTTTTTTGGTATTTTTATGTGGTGCTGAGGATCGAACCCAGTGCCTCACATGTGCTAGGCAAGAGTTCTGCCACTGAGCTACAGCCCAAGCCTATATGACCACTCTTTATATTGATATTTTATTAAGTTCCTCATTCCTCATCCATGATATCTATGTTGTTGATTTTTTGTTTTATTTTATATTTTTATTATTTTATTACTTTTTACCTGTTTTCCTTAGTTTTTGGGTGTTTGCCTAGGGTCTCCTCTTCAAGGAAGCCCTCTTTGTCTCTATACCCACTCAAGACTGTAAATGAAGCTGCCAGTTTGATACACTCAAAACTGCTTGCATCTTCTCATAGCATTCACTGCCTGACATTGTCATACTGTCATTTAATTCTAGTTCTGTCCCTTTAGCATCCCTGAACCTCAGACTTTGGTCATTGGTCATCCTGTCTGTCCCATTCATACCATGGGGTACTTCCTCTATGTGCATGGCTTAAAGTCTGTCTCTAGGTTATCAACATCCAAATTTCCATCTTTAGCTAGACAAGGCTCCTGGACTCTAGGCTCCTGTGTCCTGCATCCTATTCACCATCTCCACGGAGGATGAGGCAGTGAGGTCCTTGGAAGCATCTCAAGCTTCACACATCCTAAACTGAACTCCCGACTTTCCACCCCAACCCACTTTTTTCCTGTTAAGGTCTTAGGCCCTCTTTTAGCAAAAATATCACTGAGGCAGTTTAGGTTGATTAAGATCTACCTTGCTATTTTAGCAGGCATCCATCAAACAGCTTTGCTTTTTAACCCCTCCTGTATTTTTCCACGTAATAGAAAGAGACAGTGGCAGAAAGGAGCACTGTTTTGAGGGCACATAAGTTCTATATTTTTTTTTAAAGAAAACAAGAGTGATTCTGTTCCAATGTACAATGAGTGACTGTTCCAGAATGACATAGAGGAAAGTCAATGGAAACACTTGACTAGGTAAAGTTGTCCAAGTTTAAGGGAAAGAGGAGTCTAGTTTTTGTAGTCAGAGTTGGCTAAGTTTTAATGGGATTATTTGTAAGATTTAAAAGAAAACATTTAATATTGAATATTGTACCAATGCAAGAAAAGAATTTGGTTTTCTATTAAAATGACAATTTTTTTTTTGGATTAGTGATATCCTCTTAGTCAGAGCTAGTAAAAGATTTTTCTTTCTCTTCTAAAGAATCAGAATAGAAATGAACACTCTGTGCTTTGGAATGATGTCCTGTCTTTTGTGTTGGCTTTACTATGCCCTAGATTATAAGAACTAGATAATAATTTTTCAATGATATTACCACCGTGCCTATTTTAGAAATACTTTAATGTCATTTGGGTTATATAGGTACCAAGTTTTGTTTCTTAGCAATTTAATATCCTATTTAAGCAATCAAATTTTCTTACAAGTTTAATTTTTTTTAACCTTTTCCAAATCAAATCCCAAATGATATCTTTTGCCTTGTAAAGCAAAAGTTAAAAAGTGAGTCTGGAGTTGAGCAAGGAACAATGTTACTGAGGGAGACTACCGCAGTGGGAATATACTCCAAGTCTAGGCCAGAAATATCGCAGGCAGGAAATAGGCAAGCAACGCTTTTATAGGCAAAGGTTCTGGGGTGTGCCTGTGCAGCGCTAAAAGGCTGATGCGAGGCTAGGGTGTGGCTCAGCTTGTCTGCTATGCATAAAGCCTGGGCACAATCACCAGCATCAGAAAAAAGAAAGAAAAGAGCTAATGTATATATGTGTATTGGGGGACGTCATCTGAAACTTGATAGATTGCGTTCAAATTGTACTACCAGAGAAACCTAGCTAGTAAATTGGCTTGTAGTTATGCACATGAAGTGGGATGCTGGGTCCAAGGAGGAACAAATAAATTAAAGTGAAGAAGTTCCATGTAGAGTTGAGGACCTAGGGCTTTAGGCAAGCCAGCCTAATGTTGTGTTATGGCTAAGTTTGATCACCACTGAGCTTGTCAGTACCTCTCTTATCCAAGGCAAGCTAGAGAGACTGTCCTTGAATGACACAGTGATGAGAAAACCTCAAGTAGGCGGTGACTGAATGGAATAGTCCTCAGGGTCAGTTTTCTCAGTGATGTCCCCAGAAGATCAGTTGAACCATTTCTTGGGTATGTTGGCAAATGTCAATTAAGTGTCCTTTAGATCGGCCATCTTAAAAGTGGGATGCCTAAAATAAAATAGAGAAGTTGGTATAAAAGGATGCATTGAAAAAAAAAGTAGAAGTTGAACCAAGCATATGCATTTTCAAGAGTCCAAGGCTAGTAGATAGGCTCTTCTGGTCTTATAGAACTGCTCTTTGAGTTTTTTGATGCTCTCGGGGGTATTATACAGAACCTGGACTACGTCTTCCATGAGGACATGCATGACCCAAGCATTTCAGCAGATATGGTCCAAAACCTGGCTGATCCACAGGAAAACAGGGCCCAAATCCCACACATAGCCTGATGCAATGATGGGTTTTTATACGTTTATAACAACAAATCCCTGGGCTTCAGCTTGCACTGATGTCTCAGAAACTAGGGGCCAATCCAAAGGCAAGCTAGAGCCTCAGTGAGGATCTGGGCAGTCAGATTTTAGTTGTTCTAAGTAAACCGGAAGAGAGGAAATTAAAAGGTTAGCTTACAGGGTTATAGACAAATACTCAAAATAATCATAGGATCTGAAAATTAGGTAAAGATTGGTAATTTCTGCAAGGTGATATTAATATTATAAAATATATTATATGATAATATGTAATTATTATATACAGTTATATATTGATATATAATAATATATGCAATTTAGAATAATAATTATATATTATGTAATAATATATATAACAATATATAATATATATTATTTATGAATATGTGTGTGTATATATATATATATTTTATTTATTTGTTAGTTTGTTTGTTTTTGTACGAGGGATTGAATTCAGGGGCATAGACCACTGAGCCCTATCCCCAGCCTTATTTTGTATTTTAGTCAGAAATAGGGACTTACCATTGTCTTACCATTGTTTCTAATGCTGTCCTGTTAACAAGGAGGACAGACTGTCTATGCAAATCTACGCAAATCAAAGCATTCCCACAAAAAAAAGAAAATTCAGTAAGAATTTTGGAAAGGCAAGTCAGAAAGAAAAAGATAAATGTCTCATTTCTCATTATAAGAAATGAGCACAGTCTATGGAATTGTTGCTACTGGACTACCTGCCCCATGACAGGCCAGTTGAGTTGAGAGACAAGGTGTTGAGGAACAAGTCTGTTCCAAAAGGCAGCTGGGAGAGAAGTTAGAGGGGCTCTTGTCACAAGGCCTTTCTTTTCTAGAAGATGATTTAAGAGTAGCTTATGGAGATACCTGATGGGCACCTTCTCACAGAAGCTGATCCAAATCACCTAGTCATGAGAGATTTTTCAATTCTATAAATCTCAAAAACAAAGATTATAATTTTCCTGGGCTATCTTGTCACTGACTAGTTACATATTACAAAAATAAGCAGGCTACAGGGTAGATGTGACCGCAGTCTTAACTATTGCCAAATTCTCTGTAATGAGCAATTATAAACTCCCAGTAATGAAAAAAATATCCTCAGTTCTGGGTTTCAGTTCCTAGTGTCAGGTGTCCATTCCAGAGTCTTAGGGGATTGGGGTCGATGTCGCCTATCTGACTACTTCCTGCTGAGAGGGGGCGCTGCAGGGGAAATGGAATGGAACCACCCGACCTGATAGGACTTGAATTCCAGCAACTGTTTAAGGTATATTTGTGTTTTTAAAAAAATGGAGGGCTGGGATGAGGAGAGACCAAATAAGTACTCTTCAAACAAATTTTCCCTAAAGGACAGGCTTGTAATTTAAGCCAGATAGCTAGTCTGACATCAGCTGATACTATAAATGTTTCTGCTTCCTTTTATCTTTTTACTCAAAGTCCCTAGCTTAGTGTACAGGTTAAATACTTGCAAGTGGAGACACCACAGTTATTAAACATAGTATGAAATGCTGATTTCTTACCAATTTTTCCTTCCTCGAATTTGTTTCCCATTTTAGCAGAGGCTCCTGTTAAACCTTCAATGCTCTTTGCTAGTCATTTGATACTAACTGGCAGACCCCTTCATCCAATTTCCAAATTCAGCCAAATTGTTCAAGAACCAAAATTGAAATGGAAATATCATAGCCTATAAGCACTGTAAAAACAGTTCTTTAGATTTCTATCAAAGATATCAAATAACCTTTGTTGTTATTTTTTTCCTGTCTGGCATAAATAATAGAGAGCCCCATTTTAACAATGCTATATTTGGTATGGAGGAGATTGCATGAGAGTAGGAAGCAAAAGCTCAAAGTTACTCATCCTTTTTATGGAGAAGAAGTTCTCTGTTGCTGTGGTGCAGCTCCCATGCATAAGGACCAGTCCACCTCTCACTTATGGGTGGCCAGGTTCTTGTTCTTTCCAGGTTTTGAGTAGCACTCTATCCCAGAAGTGAATACATATAGAGCTTTGTCTGATGGAAATCTGGACCTAGAAAAAGGAAATTTCTACACACTATTAATTATTTGAACATTTTTTCAAGATTTAAAGTAAGGAGACAAAGTACATAATACATATGGCTGAAAAGGTCTCCTGAACAGAATTTTTAATGGGCTGAATTTTAGCCCATTTCAGAGTCATTTGCAGTTGAGACTTGTTCTTCCCATGTCTTATTCGCCCATACAGCAGGCCCTTTAGAGTCCAGCTCCTTATTTGACAGACCCTGTTCAGGGGTCTGGTTGTGTCTCCAGCATTCCTGGAAGAGCCATGTGTAGCTAATTAGTCAGTTGCCTACTGTCAGTTGCATCCAGGGCTCCTGAAGGGAAATGTGACTTCAAGTCCAAAGGCGCCCCTTCAGTAGTGCCTGCTCCAGTATTGACTGCTGATTCCTTACAGAATTTTAAACCAAAATGTTCCGTTTAAAGCATCTTTTTAAAACACTTCTTTCTTTACTCAGAAATGATAGTCACGCAGCAGGGTAATGACAGAATTAAAAACACACAATCATAAACTTGTCCTAAATACAGGGTGTCAGGTGTCAGGCAATTATGCATAAGAATGCTTCCTCGAAAACCTCCCAGTTTTATTGTCTTTTTGGTAAGATGGACAAAAGTGAATCCATTTTGATTTTAGCAACTTCTCCCCCTCTTTCTCTAAAAACATTGCCAGGATGGACCTGTCCCAGTTGTTGACCTCATTTGGTCCCAAGTTGTAAGGGAAATGATCGACTGCTAGCAGTCAGTGGACAAACCTTTTTCATCACATCTTAGCAACAAAGAGGTTTAAAAAGTTTACAAAGAGGTTCATAATAGCTCCAACACAAATGAACGCAACCAGAATCCAATAACCCATAAGGATGTGCTAGAGTTCCCCACTGAAACACAAAATTTCCTTCTACAGTCTCTCCCCACTTCTAATCAAAGACAATCTTAAAGAAAGATTATTCTTGATCACCCAACAGAGCTGGTCTCATGACATCTGCCCTAGCTCTTCACAGAGGTGCACCAAGAATGGCGATTTATATGTAGATCTTCTTCCATTTGCTCTGCTGGAAGTTTTCAGGAAGAATCTCAAAGTGCACTTTGCAAAGCCTCTTGAGGGTGAGAAGCCAAACCCAGAGCTCACCATCACATTCACCTGCAGAACCATTGACTGGCAGGACCTTCCTTTTTCTTGAGGTCCCCCAGGCAGCCTAAGATTCCTGGAAGTCACCTCCTGACTCCCCTGTGAGTCTGGGCACCCTGTGCAGCCAGGTTTCAGGCCAGTTTTTCCAAGAGGAGCTTGTAAGCACTGGCTCCATAAATCAGCCTTATTTTTGAAAGTGTCTGCTCATATCTGACTAAATAAGCATCCTCCTCCTACAGATATCCCAGGCAAGACTTTGATTGTCTTACCATTGTTTCTAATGCTGTTCTGTTAACAAGGAGGACAGACTGTCTATGCAAATTATGCAAATCAGTGTCTTGCCATGGAAATAATAACTCTCAGTAAGTCTCTCTTAATTTTGAGAGAGAGTGAGTCAGGGAGGAAGAGGGAGAAGTTTCACTTCTGTTTACAAGAAAATGAGCACAGTCTATGGAGTTATTTTGAGTGATGGATTGCTAAAGAGAAAAGAGAAAGGGATTTCTTATGTCCAGAACATAGAGCATGAAAACAACAGCACTATTCCAAAGAAAGACCACAATCATCCAGCAAACCATCTGCAGAGGACAAAAGACTTAAAACGGCTGTGGCTGACATAATTTTGCTAATTTTCAGAAGTAGAAGGTCTGATGAAAGTTAACTACAAAAATAATGCCATCGACAGGAAAAATTTGGTTGTTTATGTGGCACTTAAAGTCAATTCAAAAAGTTTTGGATAAAATATGCATATACATAAAGATTAATTCTATTTTCAAAAAAGAGTGGGTATTGCATCTAAATTATGAAAATGGATGGGAATAATTTTTACAGAGAAAGCCACTTAAGATGCATAAGACATAATATGCCATGAATATATCAAGCATATAGAAAGAACATAGCAAGAATATATCTAGATTATTAAACAGGGAGATTTTCTGTATTTGTGTAAGTTTAGGAAGAAAATGCTTAAATGGAATAAAAATGAGTTTTGGCAATGCTGACAGCTCACAAGACATACTGGAGGCATGAAGTCAACAATATCTAATTACTCTCATTGGACAAAGATTTATTTATTTAATGTGTTGAATTTTGAAAACATTTGGGTAAGTTTTTATAAGAATACTTTTCCACATTGATCATTTCAGAAATTTCCTTGAAATTCAGGAATATTTAATTTGTATCTGTTATTTATCCCTAAGCCAACCCAAAAGGATCTTTTTAAAGGGATTTTATAATTAAATGAGGTAATAGTCACCTGGAGGTTAGAAAATATTACAAATATAATGTGTGTGTGTGTGTGTGTGTGTGTGTGTGTGTGTGTACACACATATATAACTAGTGCACTGGCAGACATACAGAGCTTACATATTTTTTTTTGAGATGGGTTCTTGCTATGTTGCCCAGGTTGGTCTTGAACTTCTGGACTCCAGTGATCCTCCTGCCTTATCCTCCCGAGTGTTGAGAGCACAGGTGGGCACCACTGTGCCCAGCTTTCATCCTTCATTTTAAAATTGTAGCCCTGGTTCTGGCATAATCACAGAAATACAAGGCTCACTAGCTCACAGAAAAGAGGTGGCTTTCCTCATTTCCTTTCCTTTTTCCTCATTCCCTCACCTTTGCGTTTTTACAAGGATGGTATTTTTAGTAGATGGGACAAGTTGAAGTCCCCAACTGAATTGCTGAAACACTTCACCAATATTTGGGTAGGGGACCCTTAAACTGTCCTTTGCCCTGCTGTGGACATCTATGCATGCTGCAAAGTAGCCTTTAGGGGAGGGAGAGGCAGAGAGGAAGTGGTGGTCCAGGGTGTCCCAAGTCCCCCTGAGTGGATGAAGCCTCTGGCTGTTTGCAGTCAGCCTTCTGGGCCTCAGGTTGCTGCTCTGGGTGTCCCTAACTCCTCCGCAGCCCACAACCATAGCAGAGGACCTTAAAGCTCAAGGGAGCATAGGGCACCGCGATGCCAGAGGGGAAGGGAAAGGTCTGGCAGGCGGACTGAGGGGTAGGGACGGTAGAGGTGCTGAAAGGGGGAAGATCCAAGGACTCTGGAGCTGAAGGGGAGGGGAAAAGTAACAGAAGAAGATGGGGGAGGTTTGCCAAGACAGGTCTTCGAGGCCCTGGGCAAAGAAGGAAAGGCCATCTTTGAGGGGAGCAGTAGTCTCTGAAAAGTTTCTATGGGAAAGGTATTGTTTTTATCTGTATCAACCAACCAACCAAACAAACAAACAAGCAACCCAGCATCCATTGTTTGGATGAGATTTTGCTGAAGCAGGATGCCCTTCACAGAAAGAGACAATTTGGGAAGATCCTAAGTTCCTCCAAAGAGGTGAGAAGTTTAAGCTGTGAACTGTGGCCATTTCTGAATAAACCTGGTTGAATTCGCACCATAATGGCAAAGCATGCAGCCCCCAGCTGAGGGGCATGAGGGGCAACAGTTGACTGACACTTCATGATAATGAAAGGAACAGCTGTCAGTGCCAGAGGCCTCCGGACCAGAACCCAAGCTAGGATTTCCTGAGTTTTTAACCAAAAAAAAAAAAAAAGACAGAAAACAGAAGGAAAAGACAAAAATGAAAGAAAACTAAAGTCAAGTCCTTAACTCTGCTACAACCAGAAAATGTCTGGGACACTAGACGGGGAGTCATGACTCACCACAGCTGATCCCGATTTCCCCAGCCAGGAACAGGCACCAAGATTCCTATAAGGTGGCGTTAACACTCCAGGGAAGAGCGCAGGAGCTGAGGGCACCGTCGATGTTCCTTCTGCACCACGGCATCATGACTGTTAAAGAAAAAGAGTCATCTGGACATTAATGTGGAAAAGCTCTGTTGAGGGAATTTTGTGATTGGAGGAGAGAAAAATGTTCAAAGATGTTCAAAGCCTGAACCAGCAATGTGTCCAGGAGGGACGGGTGAGTAAAGCCTTTAAATGCAGAGGCACTGGGCTAGGTGGCTGTGGAAGGAAGAGGGTGCTGGGAGGGGTGGTGAGAGGGAGTTTTTGGAACCTGACAAACATCATCACATGCTGTGACAACAGCAAAGTGGAGGCAGGAAATGTTGGTTTGTGGGTTAGGCCCACAGGCAACATCTTCACCTGGGAGGGGGTAGGCAAGGTAAAGAGTGAGAAATTCACACAGAGCTGGGGGCTTCGTGGTCCTGGCAGACTGCCAAAGGTTGTGTGAAGTACAGTGTCTGATTAACTTTATCAGCACCTAAAACTAGCCTGGAGAGGGCCCTTTATGAAGAGAAGTGTTAGAAAAAGTTTGGATTATTTGAAATGTTATGAACAACAAGATGCATGGAAACCATGGTCAAATCTGAAATTTCCCTAGGTTAAATTTGTGTGAGTAAAAGTTTATTAGTGTAAGTTTTTTTTTTAAAAAAAGTTGTATTTTGCATATGAAGGAGCCATAAAATTGTGACTGTTTTCACTACCCACAATACGTCCCTATGTGTCAGAGTCCTGTTGTCTCTTTTCCTAACACCAGATAACAGAGTGATGTTGTCAGTAATGATTTCAGTTATGCTTTTAAATATTAATTTGGTTGCAACTTTAC
Source organism: Ictidomys tridecemlineatus (assembly GCF_052094955.1). Classification (NCBI taxonomy): domain Eukaryota; kingdom Metazoa; phylum Chordata; class Mammalia; order Rodentia; family Sciuridae; genus Ictidomys; species Ictidomys tridecemlineatus. Next base: position 14,548,532 of record NC_135483.1, on the reverse strand, counting down.
TTCTTTAATTTAAACCAGTATATTTTAGGTGGTGGTTTACTCTTGGGGAATCACATAACTTATGAAGTTTTGTTGATCTACTGATGCTTAGAAGTTACACCAGATTTATGGAATCTCTTTACTGGATGATTTTGACATGCTTTTGGTAAATTCTAATGATGGGCTAGCCACAGATGGTATCTAATGTCTCTTGATTTTTAAAATAAGTTATATATGGAAATTTTTGTATTATGATGATGAAACACACCCATGTTCATAAATTAGATATGCCATTCACTCTTTGAAAATATTGTGAAACATTGTGATTATAGACAATTTGTGTAAAATTTTTGGGCTCATTTTATTTTGTTTTGTATGTCACAGAATCAATCAGATGTGCTTGTCAACTGCGTGAATCTTGAAATGAACTACTCAGATCATTCACTTTTGAAAAGGCATTTTTAGATTTGTCATCTACAGACAGACTTTTTGGAGTTGGTTTTTGTTTGTTTGTTTGTTTTATGAAATCCTGGAAGTCAGCTGCTGGTCAGAGTGTTCCACCTTCAACAAAGACGATGTCGAGTTGGTTTTTGTTTGTTTGTTTGTTTTATGAAATCCTGGAAGTCAGCTGCTGGTCAGAGTGTTCCACCTTCAACAAAGACGATGTCTTAGAGTCTCGTAGAAAGAACTAAGCAGACCCTCTGGGGTGCAGAGCCCTGATGGCATTGCCTAAATTTGATGAGACTCAGACTGATCATTGCAATGAGCAAGAAGTTCCAGACATCTAGCTGGGAAGCAAATGTACTCATGAGACAACTATTTCAAGATCAAATGGAAGAAGAATTAAATCCAGCAGTTTCCCCACCTCGTCCATGGGAGATATGTTTCCAGAACCACAGTGGACACCTGAAAATGCATACAATACTGAACCCTATCATTTAACACCTTTGCATGTGTGCTGTGGCCTAACTTTGGCAGTTTGAGGTGTGACAGCAAAACCATTACGAGTTTCTTCATTTCCAGATTCTTCTGCATCTGGGTTTGTTTTATGTATATCTTAGCAACCTTGGAATATACTTTATTTTCTTTCCTTTCAAGTGGAGAACTTTGACCTTTAAGTTTAAGGAAACACTTTACAGATTTTTTTTTTCTAATCATACATCCTGGACCTACAATTTCTAGCATCGATACTCTTGAGATTTGGAGACTTTAATAAGCAAAATAATGGTCACTTGAACACAAGCACCATGTGACCATTGATCTGATAACCATGATGCCTACTAAGTGACTAATGGAAACGTGATATGTTCAACATTTCTAGAGATTAAAGCATCTGAGTATATTATTATCAAAACTTTTTGAAAAAAATGGTTAATATTATAATATTTCTGTGTTATATGGAAGTCCTTTTCATGTTGAGCTACAACATTTGACTTTAAATCAAATCTCATACCTTACAAGGAGGCTATTATCATATATTGGACATCTTACATACCTGTGATTTGACATGTGTTTGTATCTGAGGGCTTGATATGCTGTGTGTTGGAGCTTCGCCTAAATATTTTGCTGAAATTTGTTAAAGATGTGAATGTTTAATTCATGTGAAGTGACCAGTAATTGCTGCCTTTTACACAAGTTGGTGCATTGCATCTGGACCTTAAACACACAAAATGGTCAGGAAAATCTGGCACTTCTGCTGCTTACATTTGATGCCATTTGGAGTGGGTAAAAACCCTGCTATTTGCAATTTGCTTTCCATCTGTTTGTTTTCACCAAGTGGGCACTAGCTACTTCAAATTTTAAGTGCATTTGTATTCCAGGTAAGCTTTGCTTAAGAACCTTTCCTTTTAAACCTCTTTGTTGCTGAGATGTGATGAAAAAGGTTTGTCCACTGACTGCTAGCAGTCGATCATTTCCCTTACAACTTGGGACCAAATGAGGTCAACAACTGGGACAGGTCCATCCTGGCAATGTTTTTAGAGAAAGAGGGGGAGAAGTTGCTAAAATCAAAATGGATTCACTTTTGTCCATCTTACCAAAAAGACAATAAAACTGGGAGGTTTTCGAGGAAGCGTTCTTATGCATGATTGCCTGACACCTGACACCCTGTATTTAGGACAAGTTTATGATTGTGTGTTTTTAATTCTGTCATTACCCTGCTGCGTGACTATCATTTCTGAGTAAAGAAAGAAGTGTTTTAAAAAGATGCTTTAAACGGAACATTTTGGTTTAAAATTCTGTAAGGAATCAGCAGTCAATACTGGAGCAGGCACTACTGAAGGGGCGCCTTTGGACTTGAAGTCACATTTCCCTTCAGGAGCCCTGGATGCAACTGACAGTAGGCAACTGACTAATTAGCTACACATGGCTCTTCCAGGAATGCTGGAGACACAACCAGACCCCTGAACAAGGTCTGTCAAATAAGGAGCTGGACTCTAAAGGGCCTGCTGTATGGGCGAATAAGACATGGGAAGAACAAGTCTCAACTGCAAATGACTCTGAAATGGGCTAAAATTCAGCCCATTAAAAATTCTGTTCAGGAGACCTTTTCAGCCATATGTATTATGTACTTTGTCTCCTTACTTTAAATCTTGAAAAAATGTTCAAATAATTAATAGTGTGTAGAAATTTCCTTTTTCTAGGTCCAGATTTCCATCAGACAAAGCTCTATATGTATTCACTTCTGGGATAGAGTGCTACTCAAAACCTGGAAAGAACAAGAACCTGGCCACCCATAAGTGAGAGGTGGACTGGTCCTTATGCATGGGAGCTGCACCACAGCAACAGAGAACTTCTTCTCCATAAAAAGGATGAGTAACTTTGAGCTTTTGCTTCCTACTCTCATGCAATCTCCTCCATACCAAATATAGCATTGTTAAAATGGGGCTCTCTATTATTTATGCCAGACAGGAAAAAAATAACAACAAAGGTTATTTGATATCTTTGATAGAAATCTAAAGAACTGTTTTTACAGTGCTTATAGGCTATGATATTTCCATTTCAATTTTGGTTCTTGAACAATTTGGCTGAATTTGGAAATTGGATGAAGGGGTCTGCCAGTTAGTATCAAATGACTAGCAAAGAGCATTGAAGGTTTAACAGGAGCCTCTGCTAAAATGGGAAACAAATTCGAGGAAGGAAAAATTGGTAAGAAATCAGCATTTCATACTATGTTTAATAACTGTGGTGTCTCCACTTGCAAGTATTTAACCTGTACACTAAGCTAGGGACTTTGAGTAAAAAGATAAAAGGAAGCAGAAACATTTATAGTATGAGCTGATGTCAGATTAGCTATCTGGCTTAAATTACAAGCCTGTCCTTTAGGGAAAATTTGTTTGAAGAGTACTTATTTGGTCTCTCCTCATCCCAGCCCTCCATTTTTTTAAAAACACAAATATACCTTAAACAGTTGCTGGAATTCAAGTCCTATCAGGTCGGGTGGTTCCATTCCATTTCCCCTGCAGCGCCCCCTCTCAGCAGGAAGTAGTCAGATAGGCGACATCGACCCCAATCCCCTAAGACTCTGGAATGGACACCTGACACTAGGAACTGAAACCCAGAACTGAGGATATTTTTTTCATTACTGGGAGTTTATAATTGCTCATTACAGAGAATTTGGCAATAGTTAAGACTGCGGTCACATCTACCCTGTAGCCTGCTTATTTTTGTAATATGTAACTAGTCAGTGACAAGATAGCCCAGGAAAATTATAATCTTTGTTTTTGAGATTTATAGAATTGAAAAATCTCTCATGACTAGGTGATTTGGATCAGCTTCTGTGAGAAGGTGCCCATCAGGTATCTCCATAAGCTACTCTTAAATCATCTTCTAGAAAAGAAAGGCCTTGTGACAAGAGCCCCTCTAACTTCTCTCCCAGCTGCCTTTTGGAACAGACTTGTTCCTCAACACCTTGTCTCTCAACTCAACTGGCCTGTCATGGGGCAGGTAGTCCAGTAGCAACAATTCCATAGACTGTGCTCATTTCTTATAATGAGAAATGAGACATTTATCTTTTTCTTTCTGACTTGCCTTTCCAAAATTCTTACTGAATTTTCTTTTTTTTGTGGGAATGCTTTGATTTGCGTAGATTTGCATAGACAGTCTGTCCTCCTTGTTAACAGGACAGCATTAGAAACAATGGTAAGACAATCAAAGTCTTGCCTGGGATATCTGTAGGAGGAGGATGCTTATTTAGTCAGATATGAGCAGACAAGTTCAAAAATAAGACTGATTTATGGAGCCAGTGCTTACAAGCTCCTCTTGGAAAAACTGGCCTGACACCTGGCTGCACAGGGTGCCCAGACTCACAGGGGAGTCAGGAGGTGACTTCCAGGAATCTTAGGCTGCCTGGGGGACCTCAAGAAGAAGGAAGGTCCTGCCAGTCAATGGTTCTGCAGGTGAATGTGATGGTGAGCTCTGGGTTTGGCTTCTCACCCTCAAGAGGCTTTGCAAAGTGCACTTTGAGATTCTTCCTGAAAACTTCCAGCAGAGCAAATGGAAGAAGATCTACATGTAAATCGCCATTCTTGGTGCACCTCTGTGAAGAGGCAGGGCAGATGTCATGAGACCAGCTCTGTTGGGTGATCAAGAATAATCTTTCTTTAAGATTGTCTTTGATCAGAGGTGGGGAGAGAGTGCAGAAGGAAATTTTGTGCTTCAGTGGGGAACTCTAGCACTGGCTCCATAAATCATCCTTATTTTTGAAAGTGTCTGGTCATGTCTGAGTAAATAAGCATCCTCCTCCTACAGATATCCCAGGCAAGAGTTTGATTGTCTTACCATTGTTTCTAATGCTGTCCTGTTAACAAGGAGGGCAGACTGTCTATGAAAATCTATACAAATTAATGTATTGCCAGAAAAAAAAGAAAATTCAGTAAAAATTTTGGAAAGGCAAGTCAGAAAGCAAAAGATAAATGTTTCGTTTTTCATTATAAGAATGAAATGTTTCATTTTTCACTATTGGTTTCTGGTTGCGTTCATTTGTGTTGGAGCTATTTTGAACCTCTTTGTAAACTGCATGCAACTGGTGGATATGCAAACTCTGTCTTGTCTGGTTGACAAACTTTATATTTCATTATGAAAAATGAAGTTTGGTACTTCTCTCCAAATTTGACAGGATCTTCTCCTGTTGAAACTGTTACCAGATTTTCTATTCTTCCAGATCTGCCTATAAACTAATATACTACCTTTCATTTGTTTTCCTTTCTCATTCTTGCAGTCATTGATTCCTAACCCTAAGCCTGGGTCCTTTCTAGAACTATAGGTTGTCTTGTAGCTGTTCTTTTTTTTCCCTAGAATTTGAAGAATCACCCGTAGCTTCAAGCCACAGTCTAGTTCTGAGTCTAAAGGATTTATCATCCTAGTGATGGTTCTCTCTCACCTTGGAAAAGCTACTGTCTGGACTCCTAATAAAGTCCAATGAATTTATCAGGTCATGCATTACTTTACTGGAGAAGTAACCACATGGTGGATGGCATTAACAATGTATCAACGTCTTTGCTTCAAAAAACTCGGTGAGTGGTGAGGGACCAAACATACAATCTTCTATGGTTTGGGTCTAGTTCCAGTTAGTCTCCCAGAGTTTCTTGTGCTAGAGTTTTATTTCCCAGTAGGACAAGTTTGAGGTGGTAGAACTTTAATAAGTGGGGCCTAGTGGGAGGTGGGCCGGCCATGGGGGCATGAACCTAAGAAGGGATTAATGCAGGTCTCTAGGAGTGGATTGGACCTTGAAAGAATGGTGTTATGGTTTAGATGTGAGGTGTCCTTTAGAAACTCATGTGTGACAATAATGCAAGAAAATTCAGAGTGAAATGATTGGATTATGAGAGCCTTAACAGAATCCATGCATTAGTTTCTTAATAGGGATTAGCCTGGTAACTGTAGGCTGTTAGGGTGTGGCTGAAGAGATGAGTCATGAGGATATACATTTGGAGGTATATATTTTGTATGTGGTGAGTGGAAACTCACTCTCTCTTTGCTCCCTGGTGCCATGTCCCCAGCTGCTTTCTTTTGCCACACACTTCTTCCATGATGTTCTGCCATACCTTGGGCCTAGAGGAATGGAGTCTGCCATCTAAGGATTAAGACCTCTGAAACTGTGAGTAACAAATAAACTTGTCGTCCTCTGGAATTATTCTTATCAGTTCTTTTGGTCATAGCAACAAAAAAGCTTACCAAACAAATGGGTTGTTATAAAGCAAGTTCAGCTGTCCTGGGTCCCTCTCTTGCTTCCTTTATTACCACGTGATCTCTCCTTCTAACACATGTTCCCACCATGATGCTATCAACCATGTTATGACATATGTGGAATCTCTCACCAGCCCTGAGTAGGTGCTGGCACCATGATCTTGGACCTCTAAACTGTGTGCTAAATAAACCTCTTTTCTTTATATATTACCTAGAATCAGATATTTTGTTATAACAACAGAAAATAGGCTTAAACACAAATAGGTAAAGGCCAGTTCATATATAAAAAAGCAACTCTGACTATAACCTCTACAACAACACTCTGAGAAGCCCAACCTCAGCCTCTTCAGCAATAATTCCAGAATCACTCAGGACGTGATCAATAATTGTCAGGTTCTATATTTTTCATTCCCACTTCTAACTTTGGACTGACCATAGAGGATAAATACATACTCACCAATTCAGTGGTATGTTCTGCCGCTAGTTAGCCTCCCTCTAACTTCTCTATACCAAGAGCCTTCAAGTAGGCATACCACAGCCTTCCTAGTTTCCACTATTGAGCTTCCACTCTGTATTCAAACCCCTGACAAATACAAGAAATGGTGGGTGGTTTGTTTGTTTAGCAAACTCTGAATAAGTAGCATTTGTTTGTGCTCATTTGAGTGACCTTCATTTATTTCCAGTTTTCTTGGAGGTTCCTTCAAGATATGGTTGGCACTGCCCATCATCTCAGAGCCCAGCCATCAATCAACTGTGGGATGCCTCATGCTTTGCTGCTTCCTGCACAGTGATGTGATCAAGCAGTACCAGGTCTGAACTCTGCTCTCTTCTTGTTAAGCATCGTGGGTGTTTATTTTGATTTTTGTCCTCTGGTTTCGTTATCAATTCCTAAATGAGTGACACCCTTGATAGAACCAAGCCACTCTTTTCTTCCCTCTTGCTGTCATTTGTGTTACTAACTAGAGTTGTGCTGTCTGAAAGTGTAATTTGTCATGAGAAGAATCACAAGTAGGACACAGGCACAGGCACTGCAAACCTATTGTTACTGCCAGCCTCGCAGACACGGGGATTTTATTTCCCGACTCACATGTCACCCTGTCATCAATTCTGCCTAAAGCCACTTTGCTTCACTGTGAACAAGTGATCTCTGCCTTGTCTTTTCTGAGTGTGCCTCTAGACCAGGAGAAACGTTTTGCCTTTGCCTGGAGGAGAACAACAATATATTTGTGCAGTCATGTCTCAGAGGTTCACAGAAGCCCCTTCTATTTTTTTCCCAAGCCCTCTATCAAGATTTTCTAGCTTTATAAATGCCTCTTGTGATTCAGTTTTGATACCATATGTAGATAGCCTCCTATTTTTTGTTCATTGAAAGAAGAAAAATCCTATAAATATTCCATTTATTTGCTTTCAGTCCTGTTGCAAAAAGATATGCTTCAAAAGGCAAATTATAAAATTTCCAGAACAGTGTCCATTACTTGAGGCATAACTTCCTTGAGGAGGGAAAGTGCTCTCTACTGATAAGTCAAAGGCTGCAAAACTTATCCTAGACTCCTTTCAAGATGGCAGCTGAGAGGTCTTCTGGGTTTAACGAGGTGTTTCAGGTAACAGTGCCCAGTTTTCTGTGACTCTTTATGTGTGGACTTAAGTCCTCTGCAACATCCTCTGATCTGGGAGCACCAACAGAAATAGGTCTTCCATAACCCAAAGAAAGTTCTCTGTTATGTTCCTTCCTTAGGAATCCCTAAAGGGTGTTTCCTGGATTTTAGGAGTGATCTGGACATAGTCTTAGGGTTTTAACTCAGTTTCTTGAGAACTATCAAAAACCTTGTGCTTTCTTGGGAACCATAAAAATAAATAAAATCCTCTTGCTTACCAGACCCTCCACCTTGACCAGCTTGTTCAGGTCACTCCCCTCGACTTAGGGCAGTAGGTGGGGCTGCAACACCTGGTGATGCTTCTGCTGATCTGGTTCTGAGCTCCGTGCCTTTTCTCAGGGTTCCTGAAGCCTCTTGGACACTACTACTGCCCGAGTACTCAGCCAGCCAATGAGCTCCTCACACCTCTCCCTCTCACAGCACTGCATTTCCCTACTACACACCGAATCCTGGCACTTTCCTAAAAAAAAAATAACATAAGGCAACAATTCAACTGTCTTAGTTTAGTTAGGGAACTTTATGTAAGTTTACTCTCATGTATTAGTGACCTCATTGAGAAACCTGGCCTGACACTGTGTTAGGGACCATACCTTAAACGTGACACTGAAGGTTATTAAGCAGGATCTGCAATGAGTAGTTTAAGAAGATGGATCTTTAGAGTATAATCCTCTACCCAAAGTAAAATCATCCCAAAGGGCAAGACTTGTTGCCTTTACTAGAGTTTATCAGATGTAGACAGCAGACATGTTTAGGGAGTAGTACTTGACTTTAGTGTGCTCTCAGGATGCAGGGTATTTCTTTCCCCTGCCAGGACCCTTATAAAAATGAACAAGCTACAGAAGTTTGAGGTGCATTCCCCCTACCTAAAGTGAAGGCTGTTAAAAAGGCTGAGGCCCCGTAAGGAGAGATTCCTAAACAAATTGTTCTAGGAGATATTTGTGCTGAACAAGCTCCCTTGACCAAGGTCATGATGCTGTTTAAACACTGGGAGCATAAATCCCTGGTGGGATTTTGCAAAGGAAGATTGGAACACATCTGGTTTTACTCCTCACTGAGACAGTCTCTGTCACCCTCAGGATGACCTGCTGTATACCAGCTCTGTCACCAATGAGTTAAGGCTAAAAATTTCCCCACAACATTGTCCTAAATCTCTTCTTTATGATTTTCTACCAGAATATTTCATCATTGGAAGATATTTAAGAGAAAATCTGCCCTTGGTTTCATTGGAAGACACCTTATCAGGTATTCTTACAATAAATGCTGTAGTAAAATTCCAGAGAGTCAATGCTTGGGGAAATTCAGAATTCCATACAATTGGAGGTCTACTCCATTGGAGGACTACAGCATGGAAAACTTAAGATTCTTAGAGGCTGTGACACAGCTGATCTTTGAAAAGAAATGCTGACCCCAGACCTTGGTAACAAGCAGCTGACTGCAGACAATAGGCAGCTACTGTGAAGATGCTGGACCAAGACTCCCATCTAATTCCTGCTTTGTTATTTTCTCTACTTGCTCATGATTATTCTTCTTTTCACTTTCTACAGACCCTTGGCTGTCATTCACACATAATAGCCTTTTTTCCCCTCTTTTCTCTCTTCCTTATTATAATGGTTAGGTCAGAGCATACTCATTTCATTGCCATTTTTAGATTATCCCAAACAGTATCCAGTCTTATTGTCTGCTGGACATTCCACCCATCACCTGATCCCCCTTATTAAAATCCTCTGGGCAATCCCAGTCTCTCCAGTGAGACCATAGGAAGGATACTGGTGGTGTTTCTACTGTACCTATGTTGAAAATTGACCCTAAGTAGATCAGCCTATCACTTTACCAGTATCTATCTCACCTAGAAAAAAGAACTAATTATTCAAATCTATTGACCAGACAGCATGTACTTCTAAATTCAAATTCAATAAACTTCTTAGGCAAAAAGGCTGAATATTTTCCACTGGAATAGATTAATAGAGATCCAAATCTGTAACCCAGAGGGCTAGCAGACAACTCTACAGCAGTGCTGCTTACAATAAAAGGCTTTTATTCGCCAACCTCTTGAAATTCACTAGATTGCTGACCCTCAAGATGAGACTTTGGGGTATTTGCTTTAATTTGACTTTTTAACTTAATATTTTTTTTCTCTCTCTCTCTCTGTCTCTCTCTTTTTATTTCAGCATACTTGTTTAAGACATCTGCACTCCAGGATTCTAAAACAACTGACCTTTGCTGTCACCTCTCATGAAGTGGCTCAATTTATTTTACAGAAACACCACCACCAAGAGCCCTAGCATGACTAGTTATTAAAACCTTCTTCATCTCACTCAGGAGATTTATGATTGTCTCTAAGTTGTTCAACAACTATTATATCCATTCATCTTGAACAAAAGGAGGACCGACAATGTTGAACTTTACCTGAGATCTGTTTCTGGGAAACAGTGAGGTTTAAGAAATATGCCCATCATTGTACTCTAAGAAAAGACTTCAATTAAATATCCTTCTCCATAAAACTGAGATGACTCCCTGTACACTTTTTCTTATAACTCCAATAAGACTCATGTGTATATGTGTCTGTGGTCAATTTATATTTGACAAAGACGGCAAGATCACTCAATGGGAAAGAATGATATTCCCAATTAAAAGGCTTCAGGACAACTGCATAGCCCCGGGCAAAATATGAAGTTGAAATTTTACTTTACAATATACAGAAAATTAACTCAAAATGAATCAGATACCTAAATATAAGATGTAAAAACCACAAATGTTGTAATTTTTTACAACTTCAGATGTTGCAATCAATTTTGAGAGATGACACAAAAATGCAAGGTGCAAAAGGAAAAAAAAATAGCTAAATTGAGCTTCATCAGATTAAAAAAAAATGTGTGCTTCAAAGCATACTATCAAAATGAGAGCTTTCTTGAAACCCAGTGATAGAGGACTTGCCTAGCATGTGGGGATCTGAACCCCAGAAAAAAAAGGAGAAAGAAAGAAACAGAAGAAAAAGGAAGAAGGAAAAGTGAAAACCTAATTAATAGATGAGAGGGGTGCTTGTAAATTATATATCTGGTAAATAATTTATATTTAGAATATATTAAAACATCTTCCAGTGCAATAATAAAAAGATAAATAACCCAAATAAAAATCGAAAATCATCTAAATAGACATTTGTAGAAGGGAGATGAAGTGGTCAATAAGAATATGAATAGATGTTTGGCATGGTTTGTCATCAAGTAAATGCAAATCAGAACCAAAATCAGATGCTACTTCATACCCACAAGAATGGCTACAATCAAAAGATCAGTAAAGAACAGTGTTGACAAAATGTGGAGAATTTGGAATCTTCACAGACATCTGGTGGGAATGTAAAATGGTGCAGGAAGTTTAGACAACAATCTACCCGTTTCCTGAAATGATTAAGCTTAGATCTTTTTATTTAACTCCCACTTCTAGCTATGTAGTCAGGAGAAATGAAAACATTTATCTGCATATAAATTTGAACACAAATGTTGATGACAGCAATATTTATAATAACCAAAAGGTGAAATCAACCCAAGTGTCTATCAATTGAATGGATAAGCAAAATGTGGCGTGTCCATGCAATGGAATATTGTTTGGCCATAAAGAGTAATGAAGTACTGACGCCGCGTGTTGCGGATGGATGAACCTTGAATGCATTATGCTAAATAAAAGATGCTGCTTTGGTTTGGATATGAGTTGTCCCCAAAGGCTCCTGTGTTAATGCAGGGATGTTCAGAGGTGAAGTGATTGAATCTTGAGAACTATAGCCAAATCAGGCCAACCCAATTTGAGTGGATTGTATGATAACTATAGTCAGAGGGGGTGTGACTAAAGGCAGAGGGTCACTGGGCTTGTGCTTTGGAAAGGTTCATTTTCCCTGTGACTTGTTCTCTACTCCCTCTATTTCCCCACTGCTTTGAGATGAGCCATGGTCCTCTGCTCTACTGTCAGCCATGGTGTGCTGCCTCATCAAAGGCCCAGAGCAATGGAGTTGACCCTCTATGGACTGAGACCTCTGAAACCAGAAGCTCCAGATGAACTTTTCCTCCTTTAATTGTTCAAGTCGGGTTTTTTGGTCACAGCAACACAAAGCTCACTTAAACAGATGCCACTTACAAAAGACCACATACAACTCATTTATGTGCAATGTTCTGAATAAGCAAACCTGTAGTGATAAGAAGTAGGCTGACGTTGAACAAAGACCAGGATGGGGGATGTGATACGATAGTTAAAGGGCAATTAGTTTTGATACGAAGATTTTCTACAATCAGCTATGATGATAGCTTTAGAATATGTGAATAGTCTATAAAAATCTTTGTAGTATGTACCTTAAATGAGCATATTATAAGGCATGTAAATTATATTTCAATGAAAGTGTTAAAAACAAAAGAAAACAAATTATCTACGTTGGCAAATGTTTAACTCTGATAGCAGCTGGGTGTCCATTTTGAACTTTGTTCTTATTTTACTTATTTCTGACAGTTCGGTTGGTCATCTGAAAGAACTCTGTGCTGATTTTTCCAGGCTGGAGGATGTGAGATGACTTTTCCTATCTGTCTAGCTATCGGTGCTGCCTTTTGACTCGAAGAACTTGGTTTTTCTCCTGATGGCCTCGTACCTGAAATCAGCGGCTTCTTATGACGATCTTAGAGAAATATTCCAAGAAAACAAAATCAGAAGAACCTCTTAAGCCTAACCTTAGACACTGCATTTTTATTTCTGCCACATTCTATTGATTAAAGTAAGTTATAAGGCCAGCCCAGACTCAGGAGGATGGAGAAAGAGACTCATCAAGTAGAAAGGGGATGACAAAGTCACCTTGCAATATACCCCTGTCTTGCTGGGATAAGAAATTAGAGGCATTAAAAAAACAATCTACCATAATCTTTGTAAAGATTTAAGGACTTATCCATTAGTCATCAGGGAATCTCTAAGAGGTATTAAGCAAGGTAATTACATGATGAAGCTTATAATTTTGAAAATGAACACGGAGACTGTGGAAGTCGAAATAAAAAGGAGAAAAATTTGAAGTCAGGCAAAATGTATTTTAAAAAATAATAAACTAATCTGTTAATAAGTGATAGTGGTTTGAATAAAGATCGAATAAGGAGAAATATTATCAATTTTTTAATCTAACTCAGCATCCAGCATGTTTCAAAATTACATAGAGCATGATAACTCACTGCCCCATGATGTGTGTGTGTACAATAAATTATCTGTTATGTTGTACCAATCCAAAAAAAGAATCAAGAGAAAGCAAGAAACCTATGAGCATGGAATTTACATGAAGATCAATTTAGGCAAAATGTGTAAGTTACTATAAAAACTCTGGTTGTTCTATTGGGTAATGCAAATTACTTTAATTGCAGAGAGAGAGAGAAGAGAGAGAGAGAGAGAGAGAGAGAGAGAGAGAGAGAGAGAGAGAGAGAGAGAGAGAGAGAGAGACATCATTAGTTATAGACCAAAAATGAGAGCATAGTATCAAACAAGCGTTACTTTCTACATTTGATTCATGTGTGAAAAAAAGAACACTGATCTGTCTAATGAATCTCCAGTGAGATGGGCTTGCACACAGCATTTTTCAAGTTTGCTTGATTTTGAATTATTTGTCTACTTTGGGAAATGCCTAAGAACTTGTTATGACCATTCAAAGATGAGGTCGTTGAGCTATGTTAAACATTTTTTTTGTTCTTACTCCATACTTTATATTTTTCTTTTTTTTAGTGGCCTTAAGCCACTAAAATTATTAGCTAAAAAGCATTCAATAACAGTTAATAAGGGCTGGATTCTTTACAAGGTCCCGTAAATACCACTGAAAATGTAAAAGCCATACCCTTTGCCTCTAGAGACAAGCTGTCTCAGACAGAGGCTGCTAGCCACTCATGGCTATGAAGCACTTGAATTGTGGGTAGTGGAACTGAGGAAATAAATTTTAAATTTAATTTAATTTGAATAAAACATTTTCCACTCAATGTAATTCTAGTACTTTGGTTGGACTACATTTTACTTAAACTATTGAAAATTTAGCACCCAAACTGAAATGTGCTACATGTTCAAAATACACACTGAGTTTTGAAGACTTGGTATGCAAAAAGTATAAAATATTTCATTAATGATTTTTATATTTACTACATATAAAAATAAACCTTTTAATTTTGGTATACATAATATACGTATACACAGATTACCTGTGTAGAAGCCAATGACTAGAAGGGCAGGAAGGATGGAAGTGTAGGATGAAATTGGCCACACCTTCCTTCATGATGGAGTCACACAGAGCAGAGACCCTAGAGCTCACTCCTCTCAGAGCACATGCTGGACTTCTGAAGACATGTAGGAATGACAGACGAACTCGTCTAGTAAGATGTGTGTGTATCCCGAGAGCATATATAATTTAAAAATATTTACCCTTCCTAAAGAGATCCCACTTTGAGAGGTCCACAGCAACAGGAGTGTTTCTTCCTCGAACAAACATTTGCCTAACCTCTGAGCCAAACTGATTAAATGTAGATGAAAGGGAAAGGGAGGAATCAATAATGAATGCTAGGTTTCTGATCAGCTTGGTGGTGCCATTGACTGAGATGCTAAAGTTCTGTGTGCAGGTTGCTTAGGTTTCTTTGGGTGGAGGGGATAGAAATGTTAATTTTGAGACTCTTATATTCACATGGAGGCAGTATGGAGTCTTGGTCCTACTCCACACCAAAATATATAAATATCTCTTGAACGCACAGTAAGTTGGGTATTTAAAATAATCTCCCCCCATGACTCTATGGGATATCCAGGGTTGATTTCAACTGGTATAGTCTGTGGTGCGTGGATGGGATCTGGAAAAGGGTGGTCAAAGAGGGTTGGGAACAAGTGAAGGCCCATTCCATTTTGGAAGTGAGAAAGAAGAAATGACACTGAGGGAACTGAGATTCAGAAATCCTACTCGATAGCCTCAGTTCTGTGACCTTGAAGCAGTGTCTTTCCCACTTTAGCCTTAGTTTCCTTAACATTTATAAATGATGAGATTGGACTAAATGTGCAACCTACTGATGAAGTGCTCTCTAGATGCCAAGGGGTCCCCAGTCCTTGACCATGATCCCTGAGTGACACAAAGAATAAAGCAGTGATTAAAACATGGGGTTAAACACCAGCACAAACCATTCTCTAACAATGATCCTGGACAAGTCATTCAACTTCTCTTATTATAAACTTCCATAGCTGGAAAATTGCAATCACAATACCTGTCACCTAAGATCATCAGAAAGATTAAGGTGACATTCACGAAGTAATGGATTAGTCAACTTTTCATCACTACAATGAAATCCATGAGACAGATAGCTTATAAAGATAAAAAAATTATTTAGTTCACAATTTTGTAGTTTCAATGGACAAGACCTGGTGTTAGTTTGGCCTCTGGTGAGGTTGGTAGGTGGTGGCATGTTATGATGAATGCACATGTAGGAACAAACAGTCACATCTCAAAATGGAGCAGAACGAGAGAGAATGGGGGTCCCACAATCCACTTGAAGGTCATACCCCAATGACCTAAGGATTTCCCACTGAAGATTGCACCACCTGCCCCAACAGTATTGCCCTCAAGACCTAGGCTTTAGCACACTGGTTTTGGGAGGCACACACACCAGACTGCAGTAAGTGGTTAGCATGACTCACCTATAAGCTGTAACCAACAAGAGTAAATGTTATTGTTATTTTCTTTTATGTCCTTTTTATTTATCTTGTCAACCAAGAGTTCTAGGGAAATCAAGAGAAAAGCACAAAGAAAGCAGATTTGGTTGATTTTATGTTGGCTAATTTCTCTATAGGCTCATGTGGACAAATTTTCCTCTCATGCTTACAAACACCTTCACATTCAACAGAGCTAAATATCATTCATTTTTCCACTCTCAGAATCTGCTGCACTCAACTTGAATAGCGGAATTATCCCTGAGAGCTTTCTTCAGCATTTTTAGTACGATCTGTATTTATAAAGGGGTGAAATAAGCCTCCTGTAAGAATACTTTGCTTCATTTGAAGAGCACATTAGCAGTAATTGTTTTATTCACTTGTAACCACTTTAACTATTCCAGATCTTAACCCACAGACACATCTTTCTGTCTGGAAGTTCTACTGCAGGAGAGCTTGTTTATGTATTATAGAAAAGGGGAACAGAAGGGAGTGGACTTTTATTGCGTTAAGCCCTGTGCTGTGTTCTTTTTATTATTCTTACATTTTTTTAAAAGCCAGGCTGCATTTTAAATGCACATAATTTTTGAAACCACTGGAGGTATGTATAGGTGTGTGTAGGATCTTAGTCTGGATGCTGGGTGTACAGATATCTATTTTGTCACTCTGTAGCTGCTCCTATGTCTGAACTATTTCACGAGTCCCTTTTTGGCAATGGGATGGTATTGCTACATGACCTCAGACTTAAAAAGAAGGACTTTTCTGCTTGGTCTTAAACAAAATCCTTGTGCCTGATTTTAGTTTTACATATGTAGTTATGTTGGGAGATAAACATTAAATTGGTTGCATTTTTTTTCCATAAATTCTTCCTTTTGTTTCACTCTAGAGAGACAATTTCTAAGTTACAAAATGTATTTTTAAAAATAGAAGAAAAGTTATGTTAATTTTTTTTCTGTTAACTTGATATTTCATATTAACATAGAAATATATATCAAAAATTCCCATTAATAATTTTAGAGCAATAACCTATGTGAGGATCCTGCTTTTATGAGAAAAGGAAGATCTAGAAGAGAACACTCTTGGGTATTTCCCCCACCTGTAATGCTGTTGTCTCCTTTGCTTCTTCCTGACTTAATTTTTTCCTACCCTCCCCATGTTTTACACTGTTTTCAAGTGGGATGCTCCAGATCTCGAGGACTGAACAGGACAGTAATCCACCCACAAGGGCTGGAAACTGAAAGGGCATCCTAACGATCATCTGTAGGGAGGACCCTAGCTCCATCACATGTTGATATCTCCCTGAGAGTTTCTGCAAAGTGGGGCCCAGGCTCACAGTCTCTGACTCAGTAGGGTGGAGCTGAAATTCAAGAATGTGTATTTCTAAGACCTTTCAGGATGAGACTGATACTACTGGCCTGTGCCTTGAGAACTTCAGATCAGTGACTCAGGAGGACATGGCTCTTCTATTGTCACACCTGCTAGTATTTTTTTAAATTGAAGAAATACTTTGAGAGCAGTTTCAATGTGTCAGAGAAGAAAGTCACTTAATGATCATTATAATGTAAAATTTGACATCATCCCTATTCCAGTTTACAGTTGAGGAAATGAAGAAAGCCATAAAGTAACTCATTCAATTTCATAAAGCAAAGAGTAGCTGAGCTTGGGTTCAAACCCAGCAGGCAGCCTCCAGATCTTGGCTTTTCACACCCTCTGCTGCCTTTCTGCCCCCAATCCATGGAACAAACAGGATGTCATCATCAGGGAAACTCAGGAGGGAATAACAAGAAAAATGTACAAAATAGTTTGGGAATGTTTGAGGCATTTTTACTGAGTCATAAAAAAAGAGCCAATTTTGACAAGCAAAGATAGCAGAATGAATATTCTAGACTCAGAAAAAAAATCAAACAATAATATATGGTTAGGGAAAGTGCATGAAATATTTTGGGCTTGAGGAGTCTGGCTTGATGGGGTCATGTTTATGTAATAATGTTGAGTGAGTAACAAAGCTAGAAAATATTGGGGGACCAGATCAAAAATGCCTGAGCACATACTGCAGAGTTTATTTATTTATTTATTTATTTTTCCTATGGTAAGAGATGGGCAAATAGAAGTCACTGAAGTGTCTTAAGCTTGAATGGAGCAAAGTTCACTACCATTTTGAAATCAATGTGGGAATGGGTGGAGGAGGAAGCTATCAGAAAACTTCCCAAGAATCCATTCAGGAGGGGGTTGAGGACTAGACTTGGGTAATAAGAGAGTAAAGCTCTTCTCTCTGAGAATGATTAAGGAGGCTAAATCTAAAAATTGTCAAATACTGATCAAACAGAAATAGATGATACAGAAAGAAGGGAAGAGAGGTGAGACCAAGGCAGATGAATCTTCATTGAACAATGGACTGTGTTCCAGCCGCTGTAACAAGCACCACAAATACAAAGGTAAATAAATCTACAGATCTGGTGCCTGAACAGAGGGGATTTCTGGCCTACTATAAAGACTCAAAAAGCATCAACAATAACTCCTTCAGTTAAAACCAAACTGGGGAGCATCACAGACCAGTGCTGTCCCCCATGATGATTTGTGGTTGGACTCAGAGGCTTTGGGAAATGTGGATGAATGGGCTGCAGCCATGCCACAGAAATCAAATGCCCCCCAGCAGCCGGCCTCAGCCAGCAAGCAGACTGGAATTCAGGCAGCTATTGCTCCCTGTGCACTAATAAGTCTAACTTGAGGCCTAGACATCATTAGGGCAGAGAGTGGTCTTAATGAGCTCTAGGAGAAGAAGACGGTTTAAAAAAACACATTATCTGCAGTTAAGCAGCACCAAGGACGCTAATGTTAAAATTTATGAGAAAAGTGCTTGAAGAAGACCTGAGCCATCATAAAAGCTAAACATAATTTCTATTTTAGAAAAAAAAATCAGATCATTCTTTTAAAAAGTGTCCACCCTACAGTTCATTAAAAACTCATAATAGGTTTTATCCTATAGTCAGGTTTTTTTTCTTTCACCTTTTTGTTTTTTTCCACCATGGTGGCCAAAGATTAGGTTAAGAATAGGCAATGGTGCCATGTCTTGACCTGGTCAATGTGTCCACTAGCAAGCTCGTCTTCTGCAAAAGAATACTACTGGACAAAGAGCAAGATGATCTCCCCAACCATATAACCAACTAAGGGCCGTTGACTCTCACATCCATTAAATCTATTCATTTATCTGATGTTTGTTATTCTTTTAACAAACATTTTTTATTAAATACTTAAAATTTTCAACCCCTCTTACCTAGGTTAACTATGCCACCTCTTACCTAGGTTGACAATGCCATGCATTGCCCACAGCAGGATACTCATTAATAGTTGCTGTTAATATCCATTACTGTGGATAAACTACTTCAAACCTTGGTGGCTTAGAGCAGTGTTGTTAGGATCCTTTATAAGCCTCTGTGTTGATTGGGGTTGGCTGAAGATTCTCACTTGTGGTCTTTCATGTGACTCTGGCTGGGGGAGTGTCATGCCATGACTCTCTTGATGTGGCTGGAGGTTGGTGCTAGCTGTCAGCTGGGAGCTCAACTGGGTTGTCAAGCTGAACATGGATGCATGACCTCTTCCTGTGGCTCGTGTTTATCATAAGCATGGTGCTGGGATCTGAGAGAAGGCATCTACATAAAAAAGTCTTCAAAGAGACCCAGGTGGAAATTCCATGCCCTCCTAAAGGTGATGCTTAGAATTGAGGGTCCACATGGGCAGCATTTTGTTAACCAAGGGAGTCTTAGGATATCCTGGGTGAAGGAATAGACATATCTTGGTGAGAAAATGATGCTTACAGGGAGGATAAAAGGAAGACAGTGGTCCTTTCAGAGAGAAGATATTGCAAGAACTATATGAGGAAAACAGATGTAGCCCAGGACTACCCCAAGGACTGTGGTCAACCTCAGACCTAGTGTCCTTATCTATAAAATACAGGAAATAATATCAACCTCACTGGCTGAAGTGCTAAGGATTAAATGAAATGACCCAGATGGAGCTTGAAGCCCCATGTCTGGCACAGATAGGCCCTTGCTGAGTCCTGCACATTTGCAGTTTCAGGTTAATGATACTATACTCCATCTCCATTGCCCCTCCCATGGTTTCGATCTGGCTCTCTCTCCCCTGCAGTTATCAGAGTGTTTGGACCAGGTTTGCTTCATCTGTTTTCTATGTCCTTCTGCAGCACTGTTTCTACCACACCCTTGCTCTGCTGTATGCCTCTGGCATTTTCCAAAACTGCAGAAGAGAGTCCAGACCATTTTCTCTGTCATTTGATGCCTGAGCAATGAACAAAAATGATCAAGCTTCGGTTGCCATAAAGGTGCATTTCTCTGCCCTCTGCCTTGCCCCTGGGTGCTCTTTCCAAAATCCTTCATGCTGTGCAGAGCTCCCTATCCTGCCAGCTTCATGTAAACTTGGCAGTAGGCTCTCTTTGCCTGACTTCCCTGTCACCCATGCAAGCCATAAGGGACTTTGAGCAGCATTCTGATCACCAGCATACAGGGATGTTTCAAGGGAAGAGATTGAAGTGGGATTTTTTAAAAAATATATTTATTTTTTTAGTTGTAGTTGGACACAATACTTTTATTTTATTTATTTATATGTGGTGCTGAGGATCAAACCCAGGGCCTTGCACATGCTAGGTGAGCACTTTACTGCTAAGCCCAGCCCTTGAAATGGGATATTTTTGGAACCTTAACTATGTTTTGCTTCTAGTCTGTCATTTTTTGGTTCTCTTTAAGAAGGCTTTTCATTAAGAGTCTCCAAAAAATGATGTGGCAGCATTAAGATGGTTTTGAGATCCAAGATATTAAAACTTAGTGTTCAATACAAATATTTGGGGGCATTTACAATAAAACTGGAATGTGTGAAGAGAGGAGAAATCTTCCATTATGAGGCAAGGCTTTGCTTACAGAATAGAGGGGAAGGGATTCATTTCCCCAGGCTTCATAGAGGAGAAAGAAAGCTTAGACAATGCACAAGGGAGGGGACTGTGTGACCTCCAATGAGGGGACCAGGGCTGGAGAGACCTCAGTGGAAGAATAGAACCAGCATCCTAGGACAGCTGGCTTATCTTGTGTGACCCTATTCTCAGCCATGTTGAGGGCTGGCAGGCTGTAGTATTCAGCAGGGGTGAGACCCAAGCCTGCTTCCACTTTTTCTTGGTCTTTGCCTTAATTTCCTTGTAGAACAACTGCTCTCACTGTTCTGGAGAGTGAAGTAGGATGGTCCCTGATCATCAATGGATAGAGATCAATAGAAGGTAGTATCTCTGCAATCCTGCTCTGGTGGGGGCGGAGCAGACTCAGTTTGAGAACTCTCAAGTTCAGACAGTGACCATTCAGCCCTGCACCATCATCATCATCATGAATAATAATCTGTAAGCAGTAAGGAAGTGAAAGGCTACCTACGAAGGCACACACAGTACTGCATGGAATTCTGCCCAAGGTGTTTATGTCTCCTCCTCCATAAGACATACAGGTAGTCCTTTGTTTATACCTGAATAGATTTACAAACATTTACTTGGAATATAATTCATTTCTACATTACTTCTTTGATCGCTGAACTAGTTTCAGCTTTGGTTACTGGGACTCTTTCTGTTGGCTCCTGTGTCCCTTATGACACATTTTCATTGTTGCTCATGCTGTTGTTGTTTTGAGAACTCTTACTTTGTGGTGAGAAGCCCAGTGCTAATCTTGTACATCTCCTGCCTCCATCTGAGGATAAGTCACCTCCCTAAGCAGCCCCCGTACTTTCTGCTGGAGCATGGCAGTAGAAACCAAATCTTGCCACCAAGTAATTTTGTCTTTTATTTAGAAAGAGCTCTTCCCCAAAGACTTCTATTTCTTTCTCAACTGACCAAAAAGATTAAATATTTAGCTCCTTCACCACCAGTGATAGAGGAGGGTCTAAAGCAGAATAGATATTAAGAGAAGCAACCCTCAGAATCTGCCACCATGAGGGTGGCAGCCAGTTCATGTGCAGGTTTGCAAACAATATCAGAAACCACAATTACCACATTTGGTACACTCTATCTTTGCAAAATCTTGTGTGCTATTTAGTTGGTACAATTTAGTCATCAACATAATACATAGGTATGTGAATTTCAGCTATCAGTTCTAATAATGATAATGTCTAATGTCTATGAAATTCTTATGATAAACCAGGGACTGTGTTAAATATTTTATAGGCAATGTAAGATTTGATCCTAAAAGAAAAAAAAATGTATGAGGTAGAGATCATCCGATGAGGCCATGGAGGCATAGAAACATTAGTGACTTGTCTAAGGATAGTGACCAGAAAGCAGTAGAGCTAAAATTTGAATCTACAAACACTTTCACAATAACATTGACCTCAATTTCTCTGTTACTGCTTTCAGCATTGATAAGGAAAGATTCTACATGCAAGGGCATTTCATGTGCCAAATCTGTGTAAAGACACAATTCCAGATACTCATGTAGAACACAGAAAAGGTGTTATGAGCCCTAAAAAGATGATGTCCATATTTTTATGGGATTGAATTGTGTCCCTGCCCCTCAAATACATTTGTGGAAGCCCTAACCCTCTAGTAGCTTAGAATGTTATCCTATTTGGAGATAAGGCTTTGAGGAGGTTTTTCTTTTATAATGAAGGCCATACAGTAAGTAGTTCTTTAGGGACAATGACAACTGTCTCTGCAAGAAGAGGAAACTTGGACACACAGAGATACTAAGGGTAGATGTGCATGGGGTTGGGGGTGGAGACCATGTGAAGATGTAGCCATCTGCAAGCTGAAGAGAGCTCAGAGGAGATCAAACCTACCAACACCTTGATCTTGGACCTCCAGACTCCAGAACTGTGGGAGAATAAATTTCCATTGTTTAAACCACCCAAAGTGCAGAGTTTTGTTATGGCAGCTCTAGCAAATCAACACACCACCAGTGACTTCTCCAGGTGGGATTCTGCCAGAGGCCGTTCCTGTGTGAGACAGGTACTCAGGACAGTTTGCTTATGAGACCTGTGAAAACCCAGGACATAACTCCAGGGGATGTTGACACAGCATTTTGTTGGCGACCTAAACTGGTTGAAAAAGCCAAGTACAAATTGGTTAGTGACACTAAAATAAGGCTATGCCTGTCACATAAATGCCTACAGGAAGTAAAATATGACAAGGGCAGAATGTTTGAGTTGGGCTAGGTAGAAAAATAAACAAGAGGATGACATAGAAATGGTGCTTAGTTCATGTGGGATTTTACTTGGGGCTTCTCTGAATGTAGCTGAGGACCGGTGATTTCAGGAGTGACGGAGAGCAAGATCACTGGGCATGCACTCCACGTGAGCCTTGGAGGTCATTCATCAAGGGCATGCTGATGTAAGAGAACATGCTCTTAATCAACACCTGGCTTGCCTGGCCTATCACCTTGGGCAAGATACATGGTCTCTCCATACCTCAGTTTTCCCATGTGTCCAATGGGATGGTAATAGCATTCACCTTGGAACATACTGCAAGGATTATGAGAGATACTATTTTGCTAAGTAGTTAATCCATATTAGTTCTATTATACATTTTATTCATAAGACATATGAACTTATCTACAATAAAATAAAAGTTAGCTTTCTGAGGGGCACTCTAGTCTTTATATCTCTTTCATCAGAGTATGTTGGCCTCAGTTTTATTCAGCCTTTGCCTGAAGGTGTAATTGTCATCATGAATATCATGATTTTGCACCTTTAAATGCACAGTTCATTCCCCCTCCCAACCCACCAGAGAATGATCTGGGATTACCTGTCCAACTTCTCCTGTTTCCTCCACTCACCCACACTCAGCACTCCAGGGAGTTGAAGCCACTTCTATCTGAATCCTCTCTCTACTCAATCCCCTTTCATCTTTCTGGATTTTATAGAAACTCTCTTATCTGTGTCCAGACTCTACTCCCTGCCCTTTATTCTCCTGATTGCACTTCTTCATACTCCTCGTTCCTGAGCCATCCCTCCATCCCCCTTTCTGATCTCCTAGCCGTGACATTCAGAGTTAGCTCGGTCTCCCCTGGGCCTCCACAGGAGCCTCAACATAGCTCTGAAATGACACTTAGCATTAGATCCATACCCCTTTCTTATTTTTCTGTGTAGATGCTTACTGAATTCTGACCAGAATGGAGTATTTTACATTAATCGTTAGATCTTCAGTGCCTATTGGAAAACTACCACTTAACAGGCAGTTTATATGCATTTCAATGAATAAACAGAAAAGTAAGAGCAGGTTGAGGTTTTCCTTTTGTCTGAGCAAAAGTGAGAAAGAGCCGGGCTTCATTCACAGTCGTGAAGTATTTTAGGTGTACTATTGCACCTGCCTTTATTATTTCAATAGACATTTTTTGAGTGGCATAAACTACATGAGGCACTAGCTTTAGTTTGGAACCAGAGGGAAGAAAACATTATTGTCCTCTTCTAAGACGGAGTGGGGTTGGACACTGGAGAAAGAGTGAAGAAAGAGGGATTCATACTTCAGATTCTGGGATTTTTGTGGGTGATTAGCCATATCATCAAAAGAATAATGAAACTCATGTCCCCATAATAGAAAAGATATATATATATATATATATATATATATATATATATATACATAATTTTATCCTTGCCATTTAAATGTTATAATTTATCTTTATGATGAAGCCAATGTGAATGAGAAGGGATGTTGTGTACTAATTAATCACACTACTGTTTTGGTCATTGTCAAATCTGTAACTAGTTTCAGAATCTTCAACACAGTGTCCAGATAGTCATTATCAAAGGATAGGAGTTGACAGACAAACCAGAAACCACTCACAACATCTAACTTAGAGACTTATCCATTTCTATTCATTAAATTGCCAGAATTTATTAAATACCAGATGTGCTATTTAGTAAACATTGAAATCTCAATTTCTCAGAGTGAAATTCTCACAATTGGGATGTCACACTTTTAATGGCAAGGTATGCCACACATTTAGTGGCCAGACAAGTAGAAGATGTACAAAGCATATTTTAGGAATAAGAAAAATAATTTACCTAGATAAAGAATAATTCTCACAATGTTTATATTTCTGTGCTATTTATCAAAATTTCCACTTCCCAGAGGATCCCAAGGAAGAATTAAGCCAACAATGACAAGGACAACTCAATTCCCCGATTAAACTAAAACTGAATGCTATAGTGGCCCTTTAAGATAAAATTAATTTCATGTTAACTATTTTTTTTGGGGGAAAGAGTTAGGCAACAAGTCCTCAATTCATCTATCCCTTTTCAGGGGACAGTGGTAGAGTGATGGGTAGGAAAGGAAATGCTCCCAAGAACGAAAGAAGGCAGGTGACCAGTGTCACCTTTAACATACTAATGCTAGACCTGTCAGACAAGCTAAATAATTTCAGCTGGCATCAGAACCCTTATGCAAGGAGTGCTTTTAGCAGAATATTCCTGGTTGTCTAGGGCTGTTTTTTGAGCAAAAAAAATAATCTGAAATACATGGATTTGTAAGGAGCTTTCCTGAAAGAGGCCTGCTAAGCTGGGAAACTCTCAAGAGTGTAAGTGGAGAAGCCCAGGAGTTAATAATGTGACCATATGTCTCCCCTGTTACCTTGGGGTCTTGGGCCTCTCTCTACATCTTTGTGATTACCTGTGTCCTTGAAAATTCTAATAAATTCTACTCTGAATAAGATGGCTGATTCCTATGAGTCTCATTAGACAGTGATCTCCTGCTTTATTTTAACTCCCTACTGTGGTGAGTACATATTCTCCTTTAAACTTATTTTTTGATTTACATGGTGCAGGACAGTTCTCTGGCTGGCCTTAGATTAACCTATTTTTGCCCCCTTTTATTGCTTGTAGTTCTCAAGAATAACTAGAAGTTACTGGGAATGTGACACCCTGAGATAAGAGAGGAACCGGCTGAACCAGCCTAAGTTTTGTTCCATTTCCCCCCAGTACAGGGTGAGCTTCAATGTTAGCCCAGTGGGCCATGTGACCACAAGGTATGTAACCCAGGCGGGCTGTCTCCAGGGTCCCTCAGCTGTAGTGTGAGACAGGCAGATGAGGCTCCATCCACCTGGCAGCTTTCCTGAGCCTTAGGGCATGGGGACAGGGTGCATCGATGACTCTAAATTCTAGGCTTCTGCTGTCCCTTCACGCCTCATGTTACTTGTGTGTGCCTTGTGTTCTGTTGTACCAAAGTCATGTGAGTTGTTTACGAGTGCATGGTGAGCTTGCTCTACTATTCCAAGGGGGAGAATCCCTGTGAAAATGAGAGACTGTGCTTTCATTTTGTCTTCCTTTGGTAGAAGATACAGGATCAGTCTGGAGTTGACCCAAAGGCACATGTTGTTTCAGTGGTGCAATTTGTTAAGCGGGGAATGCAAATGGTGGGATAACTAAAATTTTGATAGTTTCATTCACTTGTTTAAGATGGTAGTCTGAAATAGGCCATGCTTCCCATTTTTGCTCCAGACTCAAAATGCCAAAAATGACATATAAATAAGTAAAAATAATCATGATGCATATAAAAGGCTATATCCTCTACTGGAAACTGTGTGAGATCCGTGGAAGACATAGGATTAAAGACTGAAATCACAGCCAAACCATCACAGGAGTCCTGACAACAAAATCAAAGTTGTCAGCAAAAGTCTGCACCCTAGGTGTGACCTAGATCCAGAGGATAGGTAGCTCTGTGACAACCAGCAAAGTGACACACTGCTTTGCCAACAGGAATTGCTCAGTGCTCCACCATCTATGCATATGGCCTTGCCTCCTCATGTGGTTCCAGGTGGATGCAGAGGGTGTGGGAGCCTGAGTTCCATCTAAAGCATGGTATCCTCATAGACGGTACTTCTAGAGGAAAATGTGAGCAGCCATTTCCAACATCTAGCTTCTGTGAAGAAAACCATGGCAGCCCACTAAGTGTCTATATCCAAGCTGACACTAAAGAGATCTATCAGAGAGTGTGACAGAAAACTTCATAACTCCCAAAGAACACAACCTGAACGACCAAGTGTTGGAGAAAAGCTAACCCAGAGTGTTAGGGAGACAGAGGAACCTGAACTTGGGAAGTTCCATAGTTTGGGTGATGATGGTTAGCTTTTTTTTTTTTTACCCACTGCTAGCAATGAGATCACAAAACAGAAGAGAATTCTGGAGGAGAAAGGACAATCACCTTAAAATACCTTAGGTCACATTCTTATCCTTATCACATTCTTATCATTTATGTCCTTGCTTGGTAAGAGAATAACATTTTCACTGTACCCTGGAACCCAACTAGAAAAAGACGACCAAAACCAAACAATCTCCATGTAACAATTATGTCTTTGTCCAGCCTGGCCAATCTTATGAATGAGAAGATTTTGACAAGAGACACATGTCATTAAGATTTCCCTTGATTCTGGTTGGAAAACTGGGGCAATTTTTACCAAGGTCACAGAGACCATGTTTTCCCAGCGTATGCCAAGGTTCCCAAATGGGTCAAAATTGATTACATGTCTGTGAGTTTTTGAGATAAAAAATGGATGGAAAGAGATTTTCTGTTCCTTTACATTGGAAGGAAGGCAAAGTTTTGAAGAGAGTTACCAACCTCAAAATGTCATGTATAAATAATGCTTCCGAACCTCCCAAGGATAAGAACTCCAGGCCAGAAAGTAATTATAGACACAGGAACGACATTGTTCAACCAAGCCATTCAGTGGTTTCTGGCCAAGGCAGGAAATTCTTTTATTGGGGCATAGAGGGCATAAACAGGCATCCTTAAATGTTTTATTAATTGTCATTTACATGAAAGTATTTCTGACAATACAAAAGTATTCGTCAAAATTCATGATAGATGATATAGATAAAAAAAAATTTTCTATATCTTAAGGCCAAAGAGAAATAAAATGAAAAACTGCAGATTTTTAAATTTTGTAATTCAGATTCTACTTGGCGTTTTTCTACACTGTTTTATTTTGGGGGGATTTGCTTAATTTTTCAGAGTCTTTATGTCTTAATTAATACAATAAAGATAATATAGCCCCAGTAGGGTTTTTGAAAAGAATTACATAATTAGTCCATATGTATTTTACAAAACAAGCTAAGTACAAAGAAAATTTAAAACTATAAAATTGCAACTTTACCATCTTTTCCTGTCAAAATGTTCAAGTTTAATTACTTAGCACTAATGCAGCGATTTGCACTTACTAGGCAACCTATAGATACTTGTTGAATAAATGAAAAAGTAAATAGTCCAGTACCTCTGAGTGAGAGACATCAACACAGACCAGCTTGTGGAGGGATTTGAACTCCATGCAGAAAAGCTGTAATCTTGAGTCTTCACGCTTGAGGTGGTAATGAGAGGTGTGGAGGTGAGCGTGGGAAGTGGTGAAGGGACTTGCTGCTGGAGAAGGGACAAGCCGAGGTTTGGAGAGTCCACAGGTTCTGAGGTTCAGAGAGTTAGATGGGCTCCACAGTTGTCCAAAGGGTATTGCCTTCTTAACCGCAGCAGCTCTGTCTGTCCTGTTCCCTCTGATGAAGAGAAAAAGAAAAGACGTGAAGCAGAAGGTGAGCCAGGAATTGAATGGTTTCAATTACATATTGAAATCCTATTCTTTGGATGATTTCATGCTGTGTGATCCCAATGTCTGTGTATTTTCTCTTCCTCAAAATCAACCCACAAATAGGCCACCATTGCCTGCCACCCTTTTAAAGGAAGGAATTGAGACTAATGGTGCTTACTATAGCTTCATAAACCTCCCCAGCTTGTACTAGAGTGATTTTCAAACCAAAGTTTTTTGGACTACCAAGTCTCTTTTCTGCTATGAAAGCACACGTCTACTCCAGAGAGAAAAAGTAAATAAACCATTCAAACTTCTTGATTAAGCACTTTGTACTTTGCAGCAGAATTGTGTTGAATTGATTCTTCCCCCAAATCCAATAGAGACCTTTTTCATCGCTCCCGTCTCAAATGGTTTTCTTCCCTGGATATGTCCAGGGTCCAGAGAGCCTGAGCAAGTTTTTAGGGATCTGTGGATATGGAACCTCAGTCACTGCCAGAGCAAGAGTGATGCTCTCCAGGGATCAATTGGTTCCTTCTTAATCTCAGTCCCCAAACTCAGCCATGGAGACAATCTTTCAGTTTCCGTCCTCTGCGGGATTTGTCTTTTCTCCAAAGAAGTCAAAGACCTCTTTAGAGAATACAGAAGTTATTTGGTTCTCTCCGCAGATTGAAATGATCTGGGCAAGCTCCCAAGTCAATGTATGAAATGAAACTAAAATATCATGCCCTTGAGCATCGGGTTATGAGAAAGAAAGAAAGAAAAAAAAGAAAGAAATTAATTGAGTGAAAGAGCACCTAACAGGTAGAACTGTGGAGTAACCCTCTACATGAGGTTGACAGTACCTTTTTTTCTGGAGTCAAAACAGAGGAGAGCAAATCCCTGACAAGGTCCCTGCAGAAGGCAGCCCGAGTGTCACGCTGATGGATGTGCTGACCTCTTTGGTTCCTCTGCTCTCTCATTTCTGTGGTTCTAAGAGCTCCCCTTCCCTGCTGCCTCCCTGAATGGGGACAGGTGTCTCTCGTGACATTACCAAAGTGAAGAACGCCAACCTTTCCGAGAGAGAGGAGCCCAGACATTTATTAACTGAAAGAAACGGGGGTGTGGGTACACGTGACTGCTGTGTGTCAGCTTAAATTTCAGTCTAAAGATCAAACACTGGGTTTCAGCGCTGTGACAGGAAGTCCCGTTAGACGAGTGCAAGTTCAATGTATGTTTAATAAAAGAAGAACTTGCTTCTTATATCAGTGCTAAGATTTTTAAGTTCCACTGGCAGAAATATTATTCAAATCTCATTCTTGTCCCTGGTGTTTGCTGGCATCTCCATTACCACCAAGTTATGCTAAAAATACTAATCAGGTGCTGTGTTTTTAATTTCAAAGGAAAATGCACATTGGATTTCTATAATGTGTATTAAGCATTTTAAATAGTCTACATTCTACACATGGAGTGATGTATTTTTTTTTCCGGGGGAGAGGGATACTGTAAATTGAACTCAGAGGCACATGACCACTGAGCCACATCCCCAGCCCTATTTTTTATTTTATTTAGAGACAGGGTCTTGCTGAGTTGGTGAGTGCCTCGCTGTTGCTGAGGCTGGCTTTGAACTTGCGATTCTCCTGCCTCAGTCATCTGAGCCACTGGGATCACAGGAGTGTGCTACCATGCCTGGCTGATGTATTATTTTATTGGGAAGAGGGCTAGAGTTTATAGCATGTGCTGCTGAATCTGGTTTGTGAGGAGAACCCTGATCTGGTAGACAGGGATGATTCTAATCCATGTCCACATGAGCTGCGTGATTGTTAGGCAGCCCATTTTAACTCCTTTGGTCTCATATTCCTGACATGTAAATTTCGATCTCTCTCCTTTAAGAGTTTGCAATAGGCAGAATCCTAAGCCCTGAAATCTGTGAATTTGGGGTTTACATGGAAAATGGAATTACGGTTATAGATGGAATTACAGTTGCCCACCAGCTGACCTTAAATTGCAGAAACTCTTCTGGATTGTCTAATGGGCTTAAAGGTTTGTGTAAGCAGAAGAGGGAGGCAGAAGGAGAAGGAACCAGAGACGGCACTGTGGCAAGGACTGCCCGACTTTGCTGGGTTTGCAGATGGAGGAAGCACTACAAGTTGAAGAATGTGTGTAGACCATACAAGTTGGAAACAAAGCAAGAGAACTGACCTTCCCCAGGGTCTCCAGAAAGAGCAAAGCTTTGCCCACACCTTCATTTTAGCCTAGGCTTCTCATTTCAAGCTGCTTCTGTTACCCAGAACTGTTGGATGATAAATTTATGGGTTTTGAAGCCATTGAGTTTGTGGCAATTCCTTTTATCATTTTGGTAGTGGGGAACTGAATCCAGGAGCAGTTAAGCCCTGAGCCACATTCCCAGACGTTTCAATTTTGAGACAAGTTCTCACTAAATTTCTTAGGGCCTCACTAAGTTGCTGAGGCTGGCTTTGAACTTGTGATACTCCCACCTCAGCCTTCTGTGTCCCTGGGATTATAGTTGTGCATCACCACACCCGGTTCACAGAAGATTTTCTGATCAATGAAGATGTTACACTGTTTTCCTCATGGCTCTACAAATATGATGGATGACATCAATCAATTTCTAAATGTGGAACCACTGTAGTATTCTTGGAATAAACCTCACATGACCAAAATGTTTTTTTTTTGTTTAAATTCTGTTCAATTCTGGTTTTTACAATTTTTTTTTGAAAATTTTATACTTGCATTTGTAAGTCAGATTGGTCTTTAGTTTCTTTGTTCAACATTATCTTTTTTAGATCTTGGCATGAAAGTTATACTTGTTTTCTTCTATACAAGTGTTATTTTTATGCTTTTGAATAATGTAAGGGGCCTTGAAATAGTGCTTATTTACTTTTTTTCTTTTTTTGTACAGGAGTTTCTATGTACTTTTCATTGTGTGTGTGTGTGTGTGTAGTAATTTGTCTATTTATTCTTTCTGTCTTTACTGGGTAAAGACAATTTTGGTAATTTATGGTCTTTTAAATAAGTGTTTTTGTATATTTAATGTATACAGCATGATATCTTGGGTTATATACATATAGTAAAATGTTACATATCCATCATCAAGATGGTTAATTTTGGGTGTCAACTTGCCTGGACTGAGCAATGCCTAGAAAATTAGTAAATTCTTACTTCTAGGTGTATCTATGAGAGTGTTTGGTGTGTGGATCAGCAAACTAAGGAGGGGAACATGGGTACCCACCACCCAATCAGCTGGGGCCCCGAATGGAACAGAAAAGTGGAAGAAAGGGGATCCTCTCTCTCTCTCTCTCTCTCTCTCTCTCTCTCTCTCTCTCTCTGCTTCTTCCTTCAGGAGTGAGGCTCCTTCTCTCCCTGTGAGGCCCTTGGACATCGGGCTCCAGGTTCTTTGGCTGTTAATCAGTTGGGCTTGCTCTAGAGGCACTACAAGGCCTGTTGGGCCTCTGGGATCCTACTCGGGGCTGCACAATCAGCCTCCCTTATTCTCAAGCTTCTGGTTTCTTGGACTAAGCCACACTCCTGGATCCTCTCCTGCAGGTATCAAAGAGAAACTTTGCAGCCTCTGTGACCTTGTTGCAATTATAAATTGGTTCATCTTCTGGTTCTGTTTCTCTGGAGGACACTACCTAATACAAACTTCTCACCCAGTTTCTCTTTTCCCTCTGTGACAAGAGCAGTTATATTCTGCTCACTGTTACAGTTCTGCATACAACACAATACTAACTCTAGGCTGCCTGTGGTGCACCAGATCTGTGGACGTGCTCAATCTACACATCGACTACTCGGTATTTTTAACTACATTTCCCCATCCCTCCTCCCAAGCTACATTTTTTTCCAAAAATATTGACCATTTAATTGAAGCTTTCAAATATATTTATGTTATATTGGACAAAGTGCTTTCTTGAAATATTATATTTTTCTCTTTGAGGGCTTTTTTGCCATTTTCAATATTATGCATTTGAAATAGGTTTTCCCTTTTTACTTGAAATAGGTCAGATAGTAGTATTTTTTTATTTTGTTAATTTTTCTCAACACCATTTTTTTATTTTTAAAATTAATTCTTCTTGTCTTTGTTTTCTAGCTTATTATCTTTTGATACTATCTTCACAGATGTCATCTTATGTCCTTAACTTTTTGAGTTATACATTTAATTTATTTTATCATTTTATTTTTTGTTAAAGGAATTTAATAATATATACTCTCACTTTATAGATCTTTTTGTCTTATTCACAGATTCTGATATATTATGGTTACATAATCATTCATTTTGGGAAAGGCCACAATTTTGTTTTATATTTTCAAGTTTGTTCTAATAGTTTACTACAATTAGAACAATTTGATCTTTCAAAGTTATTTTTTAAATATTTAGTTGCAATAGGGGACAGATAGACAAGTAAAATATATTGCATGTGATTACTGATTGAATCTGGAAGTAGAGGGAGACCATGGCCTAAAGATGGTGATAAGTAGTGATGCAAATACTTTATCTGGAATAATGACCTTTTATTCTTATATTCATTCAACAAATATTTGAACACCCCCATTTTTAAAGTCAATATTTATTAATTTCTATATCCAATAAATTCTTATTCTCTAGAGTACAGTCTTATAGTGATATAATTTATATAACAGTCTTACAGTGATATAATTTATTAGGAGGAATAAGATACAGTGTGTACTTTCAGGAGCTTATGGGGTCATGTAGAAAAAAACAATTGTTTTTTTGATATGTGAGGAGTACCAAGGATGGAACTCAGAGGCACCGGACCACTAAGCAACATCCCCAACCTTATTTTGTACTTTATTTAGAGACAGGGTATCACTGAGTTGCTTAGCCCCTCACTTTTGTTGAGGCTGAGTTTGAACTCTGGATCCTCCTGTCTCAGCCTCCTGAACTGCTGGGATTATAGGAATGCACCACCGCACACAGCTGGAGAACATTTTTTTTGAATGCAGGGCAAATGGAGATAGATTGCAAATCCTACAAGAGGGACATGTCTACAACTTAGAAACATGCTCAAACTGTTCAACTTTACTTTGCTATAATAGTTGGAGATATGCTCATGCAGCTAGAAGACACAAACTGGTCAGGCCAGCTACACATTTTTAAATATAGAGAAGGCTATAATTTATTCTTTACATAAAAACATGTCCCTTCCATGTTACCCTTACGTTTTTCATGTCTGTCATTTTTTGTGGTAGAGTGATGACAGACATCTACTTTGCTTGCTTTCTTTTATAACTGTACTCCTATGTTTTTGAAGTACTGGGAATTGAACTCTGGGCCTTGCACACGCTAGGCATATGCTCTGCCACTGAGCTTCATCCCCTGCTTTAATCTCCCACTATACATTTCTTAGGGAAAAATACAAAGGATGCTAAATTATAATTAATCTCAATGATTCATTGAATACTTTACCACAAATAGAGCTTCCAAGGAAAATTATTAGGAATCAATCTTTGGTATTTTGTGTGTCATTGAAATTGGACTACAGTAATTTTATGTTAAAGGGAATGGAAGATGGAGAGCATAGACTACTCTTTTGATATGTCATATGCAGATATCCAGGTCTACAAGACATGGTTACCGGCCTCACTGAACATAAGTCTAGTGAGTACAGTATGCTGCAGAGGACAGATTTTAATAAGTCCCATGTACTTAAGGTGAAAACAATCCAAAGAAGAAACAAGTGACAGAAGCAGGAGGAATGCACATATGCTCCGTTAGATGACTATCTGCCATAGCTTGCACAGAAGCAGGGAAGGAGGACCCATGCAGTGGTGAGGATATGAGAAAGCATCCAGCCAGAGCTTGGCAGTGCATATGCCTCACCTGGTGGCAGTGGCATGCAATAGCTCCGAACCCTCAATATTTTTGAATGAGTATGGAGCACAGTCCATGAAAAGCCTGCAGAAAATACCAGAAAAGAAGATGAGAACAAAACCCTGAAGATGAGGACAGAGGATACACCTGAAAATTATCTACTGCTGGGCTCAGAATTAAATTTTAGGATCCATTAGAAATCCTTTATATAGAATGCAGAGAGAAAGATCCAGGAGATGGGTGCAGAATGCCCTTATGCGAGAAGAGGCTGGTTGGGAAATCTAGGGGGATAGACAGAGGATGTGAAGAAGGGACACAGGACACTCAAATGAGATGAAGCTAAGATCAATCACAGAGTCAGAGACAGTCAATTTTAAAGTACAAAAATTAGGTCGGAAATGTAGAGGACAAAATGATAAAGCTTTCCAGAAGTGTTAGAGAAAAAGATAAATGAATAAAAACAAAGGACACTAGACACTGGGGACTAAGATTGGAGATCCAGCTAGATAGCTGTTCAGAAACATTAATAATCAAAAACTTAAGAAAATACTTTTGGTAAATTTTTCCCCATGGCATTCATATTGAAAGTTTCTGTTCAAAATTTGGGCAAAGGGCAATCTCTACTTTACTGAATTACAAAGTTCTACAGTATAAGCTTCTTTATGAGATATCAAGTTGTGTTAAAACAAATAATTATTAAGCAAGTGAAATATTTTTTGAAAAATTAAATTAATAGACTTCATCGATAAAATATAATAAAAATGCAGGAAAAAAATCCCACAAATTTATAGAAATATAAAAGATAAAGCGTTAGAGATCATGGGGAAAGAGAATTCAAAAATGTTGATTCAATACCTTGTTATTTACATATAAAAATAATATATTTGCCTCATATAGTACACAAAAATAAATTCTAGGTTTATTGAATCTTTTAATAAATAAAGCAAAATTGAAAAAATTTTAAGAAAATATTATTGTGGGCAGCCAGTCTGAATGATTTTGCACTCTCCTTCCTGAGCGGAGAGGCTCTGACCATCACAACATCTCATAATGACCTGGACATTGCCTTGGTCCCAGAAGTTTGAGGATGTGTCTTCAGATGTAGGCATGTCGCCCCATGGATTGAGCTATGCTCACCTATTCCTTTTTGATATTACACCTTTGCCCTGTTTAGGATAGAGTGTTCCATGGAAATGCCCTTTGTGTGTCCCCTTCTCTTGCTCTGTCTTTGAGTGTGGCCTTCCCAGATGTCAGTCAACCTGCTGACAGAAGACATCATGGACCTAGACTCAACCCCCTTGCTTCATTTGAATGGCTTCTTTTCAATAAAAGGGTTCAGCACGTGTTCTCTCACTTTCTTTTTCTGTGGACCCTTAAGGTTAGAGGAGCTGTCACAGGACCCCCAAAGAAAAAGGTATCTCTGTCTTTTGTGTGGTTATTTTGTGTAGCCCAGTTCCCCTGGAGTGACCCTGAGTGTTTTAGTCACAAGGAACATGACATATTATGACCTTGGGATTCAAAGAATATTTTAAGCAAGGTCTCCCCTTAACTCAAATTATGAAAGAAAAATTGGATGTATTACTCTCTTCAAATTTTACACATATTTTCAGAAAAAGACATAAAAAATGACAAGCAGTAGACCTGGAGAGGACTTCAGTAATTCATAAAACTGATAGCTCATAAAAATTATAGCTCCTAGCTATAAGAAAAAGTCAACCAAAACTGAAAAAAAAATATGAATAGGTAATACATAGGAAAAACAAATTCCTGTAGCCAATAAACAAATGAAAAGACATCCAACCTCAGAGTCATTCGATCTGCTGAGCAGGGAGATCGAGAGGACCCTAGAGAACAGGAGGTCAATCAGTGCACATTCTGCAAAGAGGAGCGTCATTGGAAATGGAAATGTCACAATTGCTTCCAAGAGAAGCCACATATGTTCAACCAGACCCCAACCCATCCTGGCAAGTGGCACCACTGGTAGAGGAGAGCTAAAGGAGCCAGGAGGCTTCACACATGTCCCCAAGAGAGATCTCTGAGGAATCTCAGTTGACTCATAAGAGTAGACAGGAACAAAGTCAGTTTTGACGAACTTGGTCTTAAATGCTTGGCAGGAGAGTATAGCCTAAAAGCACAGTCCTCCATGGACATTTAAAAGTAAAAACAATGTTTTCTAAAAATGCAACTTAAGATGTACACTTATGTCAGCCCTACCAAAAGTAAGTAAAGATGGATGCTATAAAGGAAGGGTTCTTGTGTAAGAGTGCCCAATAATAATGATCATAAGAATTGCAAATTTGTTCTGAGTTAATTTGAGTCTCATTTCATAGGCCTACAAAACTTCCTAATCTCCTACATTAATGAACTTAATCTATTTTTCCCTGATAAGATTATAAGTTACTGTCCTCATAGTATTCAGAGATTGGTTGAAATACTAATAGTTTTTGTGCAAATTATTTACAAAAAAGTAATGTTTTTCTGTCTTTATTCTTGTCCCAGAATGATCCCTGCCCTATGTATACCTTGTCCAATCACCTTCCATCTGCCACTGTGGACCTCCAGGCTGTTCTGATGCTGAATGCCCTTAACTGTCCACACCCCACCTGATAGAGAACAGAACTTTGGGTTACTTCCTCCAACTTTTCCCCCTTTCAGCAGCAAGCAGTTTAGAGATGTTGTTGCACATTTTCCAATAGAAATGGAATGTAGAAATTGACATTGTGGAAATGTAACAATGGTCCATTTTATGCTTTGAATATAACCCTTGCTGCCCTGTCACTGAAACTTATTTTTTAAATGGACATGTTTCTTTCTCTTCTTCTCTCTCTAATCCTCCCTAAATGCTCCCCCTGTTTAATCTCAAGGGAAACAAGAATGCCTTTCTTCCTCATCCCATGCAGAGTAATCTGTCCCTGAGTAGAAGCCCACCATAGGAAGGTAGTAATCTAGACTTTGAGGATGGTTCCAGAAGATCTCGGAAATGACTACCTCCCAAATTAACAAGTGAATTACAATACCAGGCAGAGAGCACATAGAATCTAGCATTTGAGTCACCTGTTTCAAAGCCCCTCCCCACCAATTGATAGGAAGAATCATATCCTTTGGGACAAGAGTCCTCTGTGTTTCTCCTTTGCTAGAAAAAAAAGATGCCCAACCTCATTACTTACCAGAGAAGTAAAAATAAAGCCCATAATGAGATGCACTTTATATTCAACAGACAGGCAAAATAAAAACCTCTGGCAGAACCACATGTTAGCTGGGATGTGAATGGCTTGGAAGCTCCAGCTGCTGTGGGAGTGTAATTGCTCCTGTCAATTTGGGAAGAATTTGGTAAAATCTCGTTAAGTTAACCTCTGTGTAAAGTCAAATCTATAGCTCAGTAATTCTATTATTTTGACCCTAGAGTAGTTTTTACAAGAATCTTCATAGAAGTAATGTTTGAAGTAGCAAGAATTAGAAAGGATTCAATTGTCTATTTTTAGGAGAATGGTCAGATTAGTTTCCATGTATTCAATGCCACATTTAAATTATTTAATGAAGATAAGCATATCAACATAATAATCTTAGAAACATGATGTTGGGTAAAGTAATTTTTATATAGATTATAATATGGAAATAGTATAATATATAGTGTAAGTATATAGACACATTTGCACAAATATATAGTAACATTTTTATGTATAGAGAAAGATAAACAGTAAGCTCAGCATGATAGTTGATAATAATGGACACAGAGAAAACTTTATAGAAGTTTGTTTCATATCCTGGGGCAAAAGGCATGCTGGTGATCTTATGTTTTATACCATTTGTAAACACAAGATATTTAATATAATAATATATAAGATTAAAGTATTAATAATACCAATTTACAGTTTCAGATCACTTTTACAAACATGGTAATTTGTGTTTTATAGGGCATGAGATAATGGTAAGAGTGAATAAAAGGTGCTAACTCTTTCATCTTCTGTTTTAGAAACAAATTGTAGCATTTCTGCCACTGATAATTAGAGGAAAAGAACTTAAAAAGTGATTTAAAAAAAACATTAGCAATTTCCATATGTATAATTGCAAAAACAAGACATATGAACTTTCAAAAACACTGTGAATGTAAAAACAAATTAAACCTTGCTCTTGAAAAAAACTGACATAAAAGAACAAGAAAAACAAGTAGCAGAAGAAACCTCAACCACAGCAAAAATTTAACTGAAATGTCTCCTGCTTGGCCTATTCTGAATTAAAATTTTAATTCTGGGATTTACATATCTTAACTTCAATATAGGTTGTAATGAATATTGTATAGTATAAATTTAGCTATAAAATAAAAATAAAACAAATTTGAGAAGCATAATTCTCATAGAAAAAATGTTTGTTTTACTTAAGCATAGATTTTTTATTCGTGCATTATAGTTATACATAATAGATGAGTTCATTTTGGCAAAATCACACATGCATGGAATTTGATTTACTCCATTTTATTCCTTGGTGACCCCACTTTTCCTCTTCTCCTCCCTTGCCTGTTCTCTTTCTTCTACTCAACTGATTCTCCTTTCACTTATTTACTTACTTTTGATTGGTGCTTACATATAAAGATGGATTTGAGTGTGCTATACTTATGCATGCACATGGCAGGATTTTGTTTAATTCATTCCACATTTCCTCCTCTCCTATACCCCTCCTTAATGTCTCTCAATCATCTTCTTCTTCTCCACTTGTCTTCTCTATATCTTTATGGTATCCAATATTCCTACCCATGCTTCCCACTTCTGCTTATTTGACTCTAACTTCCACACTTGACCTTGATTTTCTCAGTCTGGCTTATTTCACTTAGCATGATGTTCTCCAATTTTATTCAATTAATGACTAATGCCATAATTTCATTTTTCTTTATGGCTAAAACTTCATTGTGAATATATACCAGATTCTCTCAATCCATTCATCTATCAACAGGCATCTGTTTGACTATTGTGAATTGTGCTGCTATGAACATTGATGTAGTAGTGTCACTATAGTATATTGACTTTAGCTCTTTGAGTAAATATCAAGGACTAAGATAGGTGGGTCATATTGTGGCAATGATTCTTTCTTTCTTTTTTGTTTTGTTTTGTTTTAAGGAATCTCCACTTTGTTTTCCTGAATGGTTGTGCTAATTTCCAGTCCCACTAAAAATGTAAGAGTGTGCATGTTTACCCACATCCTCACCAGTATTTATTATTTGTATTCTTGATAATTGCCATTCTGATTGGAGTATAAAGAAACCTTAGTGTAATTTTGATTTGCGTTTACCTGATTGCTAGAGATGGTGACCATGGTTTCATATATTTGTTGACCAGTTGTGTTTCTTTTTTGAAGAAATGCTTGTTTCTTTTGTCCATTTATTGATTGGGTTATATATATTTTTGGTATTAAGCTTTTAATATATATTCTGGATATTAATCCCATCAGAGGAGTAGCTGGCAAAAATTTCTTTCATTCTGTGGGATCTCTTTTCATGATCTTTTTTTTCTTTTTCTTTTTCTTTTGAGAAGTAGTTTTTTTAAAAAAATTATTTTATTTTATTTTTTATTAGCTACACATGACATTACAATCTTGCCAATTCATACATTTGAATCATTGGGGTATAATTTCTCATTTTTCTAATTGTACAGATTGCAGAATCACACTGCACAAATGTCCTTTACTGTGCAAACACTTTTTAATTTAATGTAATCCCACTTATTTATTCTTGGTATTATTTTTTGAGCTTTAAGAGTCTTGTCCTATATCAATAAAATGGAGGTTTTGACTCTATATTTTCTTCTAGCAGTTGCAAATTTTCTATTCTAGTTGCTAAGTCTTTTATTCAGTTTGATTTGTCTTCTGTGCAGGGTGAGATATGAGAATCTAATTTTATTCTTGTACTTTTCCAAGTACCATTTGTTTAAAAGGCTATAATATTTCCAAAATATTTTTGTGGCATCTTTGTCAAGTAATAGATGACTGTAAGAATATGGGTTTTTCTCTTTGTCTTTTATTCTATTCTTTGGTCTTTATGTCTATTTTCATGCCAATACCATCCTGTCTTTGTTACCATAGCTCTGTAGTATAATTTGAGATCAGGTGTTGTGATCATTCTGCATAGTTGTTTTTGATCAGATTTTTTTTGGGGGGGTTATTATGTGTCTTTTATTATTTCAAATAAATTTTAGGACTGTTTTTTTCTAGTTCTATGAACAATGTCATTGATATTTTGATGAAGATTTCCCACATGCTATTTACTCATTGCTAAAAATGCCTTCATAAATACACCCAGAAATCTCTTAATCTTAGGCATCCCTTGACCCAATGGAGTTGATAATTAAGATTGACCATTACATGATCCAAGGACATGGGATGTCTTTCCACCTTCTAAATTCTTCTTCATTTTCTTTCTTCAGTGTGCTAATGGTTTTCATTGTAGAGATCTTTCACCTCCTTGGGTTGATTAATTCCTGAGGAATTTTTTTAGGTTATTGTGAATTGGATAGTTTTCTTAATATTTATCTCAGCAAAATCACTGTGGGAGTAGAAGAAGCCAATTGATTAATGAATGTTGATCTTGTATTCTGGCATTTTGCAGAATTTGTTTATCACCTCCGGAAATCTTCTGGGGGAGATTCTATGAATAAGATCAAGTCATCAACAAACATATAATTTGACTTCTTTTCCTACTTGTATCACTTTAATTTCTTTCTTTTGCCTGATTACTCAGGCTACAGATTCAGAAACTATAATGGAGTGGTGAGAAGTGGACACCCTTCTCTTGTTGCTGATTTTAGAGAAGAAGCTTTAATTTTTTTTCCATTTAGTATTATTTTTGCACTGGCTTTGTCATACATAGCTTTAAAATGTGGAGATAAATTCCTTCTAGCCCTAGTTTCTCCAGTATTTTAACATGAATGGATGCTGGATTTTAACAAAGGTCTTTTCTGCATCTTTTGAGATGATCATATGTTTCTTGCACCTAATTATATTTATGGGGTAAATTACATTTATTGATTTGTGTATGTTGAATCAACCTTGAACCTCTGGGATGAAACCCATTTGATCATGATGTGTTATCTTCTTGATGTGTTTTTCAATGTAGTTTGCTAATGTTTTACCAAGGAGTTTTGCATCTATGTTCATCAGGGATATTGGTCTGTAGTTTTTTGTTTTGTTATGTTTTGTTTTTTTCCTGATGTGCCTTTGTCTGGTTTTGGTATCAGGGTTATACTGACTTCACAGAATATATTTTGGTGTGTTCCCTTCTTTTGAATTTAATGGAATATTTTGAGTAAAAATAGAGTTAGTTCTTTTAAGGTTTATAAAACTCATCTGAAAATCCATCTGGTCTTACACTTTTCTTTGTCGGAAGACTTTTAATTGATATTTCAATGGAATTATTAGACATTTTTCTGTTTAGATTTTCTCTATATTCAGAGTTTAATTTGGACAGGTCATATGTGTGTCAAAATTTTTCAATGTCTTCTAGATCTTCCAGTTTTTTGGAGTATAAAT
Organism: Ictidomys tridecemlineatus; assembly: GCF_052094955.1. Lineage (NCBI taxonomy): Eukaryota > Metazoa > Chordata > Mammalia > Rodentia > Sciuridae > Ictidomys > Ictidomys tridecemlineatus. The sequence continues at coordinate 14,507,139 of NC_135483.1, read as the reverse complement.
TTTCAAAATAGTTTCTAATGATTGTGTTTTAGAAGTCTTGGCCATGATATCTCCTTTTTTGTGTCTAATTTTGTTAATTTGGGTCTTATTCTCTTTCTTTTGGTTAGGTTAGCAAAGGGTTCATCAATCATTTGTCTTTTTTTAAAATGATATCCCCTCAGATTCTTTTTTAAATGCTTAATTTTATAGATATAGTTGCACACAATACCTTTATTTTATTTATTTTTATGTGGTGCTGAGGATCAAACCCAGAGTCTCAAACCTGCTAGGTGAGCGCTCTACCACTGAGCCACAACCTCAGCCTCAATCATTTGTCTTTTCAAAGAACCAACTCTTTGTTGCATTAACCCTGGGTATTTTTTTAATCTCCATTTTATTTATTTTTGGTTCTAATCTTTAGTATTTCCTGACTTATACTGATTTTTGGAATTAGTTTGTTCTTTTCTAATATCATTGAGTGTAACCATTTCTTTAGGTTCTTTCTATTTTTTAATGTAAGCACTTAATGGCATAAATTTTCCTTTTAGAACTTGCTTTTGTTCTGTTTCAGACATTTTGATATATTCTATTTCTGTTCTCATTTGTTTCTAAGAATTTCTTAATTCCTTCTTTATTTTTTTCTATGATCCATTATTCATTTAAAAGAGTATTGTTCAAATTCCATGGGTTTACATGGTTTCTATTATTTTTCTTGCTGTTGTTTCTAGTTTCAATTCATTATGATCTGAGAGAATTCACAGGATTATATCAATTGTTTTGTATTTACTAAGACTTAAAACTTGTGACCTAGAATATGGTCTGTTTTGAAAAAGATTTCAAGGGCTTCTGAGAATAAAGTAAATTCAAGTGTTTTGGGGTAAAATATTCTTCAGACATCTATGAGGTCCATTTGATTTATAGTATTATTTAAGTCAGAAATATGTTTATTTATTTTTATGTTGGTGATAAGGATGTGTTGAACTTATCCAGTATTATTGTATTGTGGTCTTTCTGATTTTTAATGCTAATTTGTATATTTTTGATATCAGGGATTGAACCAAGGGGCATTTAACCAGTGAGCAACATTCCCCTGCCTTTATATTTTCTATTTTGAAACAGGGTCTTGCTAAGTTGCTTAGGGATTTGCTAAATTGCTGGGGTTTTTGTACTTACAATTTTCTTGCCTCACCTCCTGAGCTGCTGGAATTATAGGCATGTTCCACTGAATACAACTAAGAAGTATTTTTTAAAAAAAATGTAATTTGGTGGACTGAATTTTGGGGCATATATATTTATTATCATTATATTTTTTGATTCTTCTTTTAACAGCATCTAGTGGCTTTCTGTGTCTCTTCTGATTAATTTTTGCTAGGAATCATCTTTTTCAAATATTAGAAAAGATACTCCTGCTTGTTTTCAGACTCCCTTTGTATGAGAACATTCCCCCACCTCACAGCTTGCTTTTAATTTTGGCATCTTCCTATGAGATGTCTCTCTCCAAATAGCATATAGTTGGTTGCTCTTCTAGTGATCTTCACCTATTTGAGAGATTTGGGGTTTCTTTTTGGATAGCTCTGTGTGTAGTGCGTCTTTGAATATTCTTTGTAGTGGTGGCTTAGTGGGTCATGAATTCTTTTAGTTTATCCTTGTCATGGAGGTATTGAAAAACTCCACAGGTATTGAAAGAGGGCTTTGCTGGGTAAAGCAATCTTGGTTGGCAATTCTTTTCTTTTAGAGCTTGGAATATCTCATTCCAGGTTCTTCTTCTTAGGGCCTGTATTGAGAAGTCAGAAATGAAACTTATTGCTTTGCCTCTAAATATGACCTGATGCTTTTCTCTTCAGTTTTAATATTATTTCCTTTTTTCTATGATAAGCATTTTGATTATGATGTTATCTTGGAAAGGTTCTATTTTGTTCCTGTGTATTTGGGGTTCTATGTGCATCCACTATGTGCATGTCTACCTTCTTTCTAATATGGGGGCATTTTTTTGTGTGTTGCTATCTCACTGAAGTTTTTTTTAATGCCTTTAGAGTGTATCTCATGTTTTTTTTTTTTTAATGTCAGTGACTCTCAGGTTTGTTTTCTTAATGCTGCCACAGAGTTTTTGTATATTCTGATCCTGGTCTTTATTTTTTTTCAACATTTTGAGTATTTAAGTTCATATACTGAAATTCTATTTTCTATGCAATCTAATCTGTTAGTGATGCTTTCAAGTGAATTTTTCAGTTGATTGTGTCTTTTATTTCTAGGAGCTCTGATTGGTTTATTTTTATATCTCATTATCTCTGTTTTTTGAAATGATCTTTCATCTCATATTTATTTTCTTAATGCATTTCTTAGATCTTATTTTAGTTCATTAAACATATTTATAATTGGTTTTTACAATCTTTCTCTGGAATTTTATCCACTCGCATATTTGCTGGTTCCTTTGCTTGGGAATTGTGTATTTTTTGGAGGCGGGGGATTTATTTGCCTGTTTCCTTATAAAACATAAAGAAAACCAGAGATCTTGGCCGTGTGCATCAGTTGAGACGGGTTCCCCTTCCTCTTTTATACACATGTCCTTTTGTGTGTAGTTATCTTTTGGGTTCAGTAACTTCTTTCTGCTTTTGATGTATAATAGATATCCACAATTGGGACTTGATGGCCTTTTATAAATTTTACTACTCAGGGCCTGGTTACTGTTTTTTTCTCTCCCCTATTCTATGTGTTGAAGTATTTTTGAACCTCAAGTGGGCCTGTGTGGTACGTGGATTCTGGTTTGCTGTTCTGATTTCCGAGTCTTGCTTAGCAGAAGAATGTCTACTCTGTGAAATGCAAGGGTCCCAATCCCTTTTCAGAACTTTTAAGAGAAAAAAAGGAGCCAGGATTAGCACTAATGTGGTACTAATAAGATATATGGCCTTAGATAAGTGTCTAGTATCTACTTTTAACGCATGTGACATGAATTATCACCTGTAAAGGAATGGTGGAGTCAGCATTTAACCTCAGTGGTACCAACAAACAATCATAAACTTGATCAGACATTTAACAGCAGTGTCTACTAAGTTATCCACTGTGTTAATATTCACAACAACATGAATGGGGTAGTTACTATATTATTATATAGTCTACATAATTATATCAGAGAGTGGAATTGTAGTTTTTTTATTAAAGAGAAAATATAGTAGGCAAGTGAGAGAAAGTTTGAAATACTTAAAAAGTGAACAAGGAGAAGCCATAGATGGATAGCAGATGATGATTATTAAGAAGAAGGAGTAAAATATAACAAAAAGTCATAAAAATAATGAAAAAGAGGAAGAGAAAACAGGAAAATCTGGCTACTCATAGGGGGAGAGAGTGAAGAAGGATCAATAAGAGAAACACAATTCAAGGTAAAAACAAATAGTAAAAACAAATATAGGACCATAATAACTCACCTCTATGTATAGTTTTACCCCACCAAGTTAAACCAAGATTAAATAATAAATGGGCACAGAAGAAGGCAATTACAATGAAGGTAAAGTAAAATGAAATAAAATCGTAAATCTTTAAAAAGTTAAAATTTAAAAAATAGAAAATAGGAAACAAAAAAAAATTCTTAATGAGAAATAAAGGACTTGTTTTTGCTCAGGTGGTCAAAACTGTTGTTAAGGATATATTTTCATTCTTTTTTTTTTTTTTTTTTGCTCTGCCTCTGCTCGAAGCTGAAGGCCACTTATAACTTATAACCATGCCAGGTTCCCTGATTCTTGCAGAATTATCTGCCTGTGGACTGAGCAATTCTGGGCACCTTTCAATTCAGTGACTTCCCCCACTGGCCCATTAATATCAGCCCTCTCTACTCCACAGGTTCTCCCAAGCCAATTGCTCTCTGTACTTTTCTCTCTCCTGTGCTCTCCCTCTCCTCAGTAGCCACTAATGACAGCACCTCCAGTCTAGCACATGCATCTCTAACATATAACTTATTTTTATAATTGGTTCTTTTTAGTTATATATGACAGCAGAATCCACTTTGATATACAAGTATGGAATGTATCCTGTTAGGATCCCATTCTTATGGAAATAACAGTGATGGGATTCACTGTGTTATTTTCATATATGCACATGGGAAACTATGTCAGATTCATTTCATTGTCTTTCCTTTGCTTATCCCCCATTCCTTCCCTCCATTCCCCTTTGTCTAATCTACGACACTCCTGTTCTTCCCCTCACTTCCCCTTATTGTTCTTATATTAAAAGTGGCTGACTTTCTGTTGTCTCTGTAGTTTACTTTGCTGTCCAGCATTGAGTTTTGGTGAGTTCCTTCAGTTGCCCACCTCACCAAGGAGAGTCTTCCTGCTTTTTAAATCTTGAGCAGAGTAACTGCTGGAAAGGGCACTCTGCCTCTACTGTACCATCTTCTCTCTTTATAAACCTAGTCTTAACAATCAGGTGAAGAATGTGTTGAGTATCCATTTGTCCTTGCTTTAATTCTAGGTTGTCCTGAATAGAGGGTAAAAAATAAATATCTAAGGCCATCTTAGTAATGAAAAAACATGAATGTGGTTGCTATCAATTTTTGCAACAAAAACAGAACAAAATATGTGTGCTAGTTATCTTTAAAAATGTAATTTTAGCATCATGCAGTAATATTCAAATGATCTGTTAAATAAAAAGTGGTGAAGAAAAATCACTTTTCAGATTGACATTCTGAAAATATAGTGGTTAAGATAATTAACTCCAGAGTTAGTCTGGGCTCAAATCACTCTGATATTTATTCATTTATAACCTTGGACATACTGATTAACTATTCTGTGCCTAGTTTCCTCACATGTAAAATAGGGAATAAAAAAATTGGTCTCAGATGTAGCATTCAAAATATTCAGGCACTGGCATAGTAACTTATTTAAACAAATACATCAAAATATATTCCCTTTGATTTTCTAAAGATACACAAAGGATAGAGTAATTAGTTACTAACTAATATGTCATAGAGAAAGTTTCTTATCAAATTATTTTATCCACTTACAAATCATTTCTAATTTTGAGCTATTTCTTTATTTGGAGTTAATTGTTCTTACTGTCTTCTGTTAAACTGGTCTGTCATTAGTCTCTACATGACACTAGTTAAATATGATGGAATCATGACAGAAGAATTGCATCAGAATTTTCTGATATTCCCCATTACAGTGATTATCATTAGGTCCTTGGTGTCTAGCATTTTGTGCCTGTGAGTTGAGGCCTACTGTTCCTATAGATGCCAGTGTGTCCTATATTGCTTGAATCTTGTCCATGTTGAATATATTGCTTGAATCTTGGTCCATGTTGAAGATGTTGCTATTAATACCTGTTGTCCTGACCCTTGGACAGATGAATCTGCTAATGGTGGGCTTCCCAGCCATCAGCCATACTGCAGAGCCACCTGTCACAGCAGCCTTGGTTAGCCCAGTAGTTACCTAGGTCTTTCCTCCTACCAGCCAGCCCTTTCAGACCCTGCTCCCTGCCTCTCTAGCCACTCTTAGGTGACATCATTTGGTGGCTTGTGGTCTCAATAATTAAGGAGTTGCTCTTTGTCAGCTAAAGGGAAAGGGTTTCAGTACTGTGTTAATATTCTATGCAGTTTTGGTATATACTCTCTAATACTAAAGATCCTTATATGACTTTTTGGATTGTTTCGAAGATGACCTAAGTTAGACATGTAAACTAAGAACAGCGACTCACATAAAGCAAATGCTCAATGCTAACTGTTATTATTAAATTCATTTTTTATTATCATTTTCAAAAGTAAAAAAAAATGAGTGAAACAAATTATCAGTAGAAAATTAAAATCTTACTAGTGTTAAATTCTTGCTTTTGATACACATCTGCCGGTCACAATTCCCTTCCAGTCTGTACTTCTTGTGTATCTCTAATTCAGTCATAAATTATTTGTGATATTTTCAACATGAGAAACAGTGCAGGTTAGAGAAGTGTTTTATTTTAACTGCTTGTTATTATAGGGAGTCCTTGTGAGACAGGATAAAGGTCAGGCAGTCAGTGTAGGTAATGATGATGGGGGACCAGCCTGACTGGTTCTCAAAGAGAGAACAAAGGGTTGCTAACATTTGTGCTCCTAGACCTAGATAAGGACAAGAAAGATGAATTAAAAAGGGGAATTCTGTGGACTATAAGAAAGTCAGGCTCCGCTATCCTACAGACACCCAGCCCTGGGGCCCCTTTTCTTCAGAGAAGTCTGTCTCTATCACTTTTTAAAATAAAACTTGCTTCCTACACTTGCCTTGGCCGTTCTCTCAGTGTTCATTCTTTGACTCTGGGGAATATGAAGCTGATTGATCTCCACTAGACTTGCTTTATAATTTGGCCATTGTATTATCATTAATGATAATTCGTGCTCTAACTTACAAAGTGATCCTGACTATTCTGCTATTTAGAATGTCAATGATTGGAACATTTTCTGTATAGCAAAACAAGTAAATGGGTTAACTTCTTTCGTAAATTACAAAAGCATGAATAAAGTTTAAAATACAACCATAAGTTGTTTACAAGATACTTAAAATCATAAAGAAAAAAAACTAAAATGACAGAAAGAATATTTAGCTGACAAATGGAAGGGATTTTCTTACACCAGACAAGAGAGGATGCAAACCAACCGGCATAACGTGAGGTAAGATGCAATCTTTCTTTCTCTTCTTTTCCACATCTTCTCTGATGTTAGAACTTCTGCCTTCCTTCAGAAACTCCAAAAAAGTGACCTCAGCCTTGCTCCTCTTTTAGTTTGCTCTTCTGCGTAGGTGAGGAACTGCTATTCTGACTTATTCATGCCATCAGTGGATTCTCAAAACCAGATCTGTCCCCGAGCCTTTCTCTTTCTTTTCTCCTCCTCTCTTCCTTGCAAACATGGTGGAGTGTCTCCTTTGGGTCTTTTCTCCACTTGGTAAAACGGCCTCTTTTTTCAGCACTTAACATATTAAGCCAGATAGGCCCCGTTGTTTGTTTAGTTCTAGGCCCCGTTGTTTAGTTCCTATTATTTTCTATAACTCCGCTTTCCTGGGAAACACTGGAGCTGTGTTTCTCTTGTTTCATTTGGCAGGGTTCATTCATTCACTCCGTTATACAGAATGTCTATTATATTTTGGATACTATTCTAGGTCCTTAGTAATAATCAGCACACATTATGTTAAGGGACAGATAAATGAGGATGGTGGGAACATGAGGTTAAAAGAATAATTCTATAAAATGGGTCCACTGTGCCAACCCCTGTAAGCTCTCTTTGCCAAAAAGCAATTTACATGCAGCCCTGCCTGGCCTCGGTGGACAGGGTGTCATATTCTTCAGCAAACTCCGTGTTATCTGCAAAGAAATGCAAGCAGGAAATGATGGTCAGAGGAACCCCAAGTTACTTTGAAGTGAAAGATTTTGTGACACTTTTCACAGACTAGATTCTGGAAGATAGGGATAGTTCCTCCTAACCATAAAATCTGTAAGAATGTGTGGTTAAGAATCCAATTAGAACCAGTCAGCATGAGCCAAGGTGACCTAGAGTTGCCATGGCAGAGGGAACTTGGAAGTCTGATGTCACCCTGCTGTCAGCCACAAGTCTAGAAGTGGACCTGGGCGGGACTCTCAGGAAACTATTCTGGGATCTCCAGTAAAATTAGAGTGCAGGAGAGGCACATTGTTCTTCTCCTCTCTGAGAAGACCTTCTCTCTCTTTCTTTCTTCTCTCTCTCTCTCTCTCTCTCTCTCTCTCTCTCGTTACCTTTTCCCTTTCCTATCCCTTCTGTATCATTCCTGTTACTCTGGTGACATGTCTGGAATCTGTCTGACTTGGTCACAAGAATCAGGGGTTGCATTGCCTCAGTTTCTTGCAAGGCCCCAGCCCTGTAACAATTACTGCTCTTACATGTTTCACAGCTTTGTTTCCACAGTTTTGGTCAAAACTCTCAAGAAGGAAGAGAAGAGAGAGGTAACATTTAAATAGAGAACAAGAAAGAGTAAAGAGAAATTTTATAATCTTGGAAACACAGACACACACACACACACACACACACACACCCACACACTCCATCAAACTAGAAATACAAGGAATGTCTTCAGTCTGATTAAAAGTCTTCATAATTTTGAGTATTATTATACTTTATGGTCAAACATTAAATGTCTTGCAAGATTTGCAGCAAGATGCTCTGGATTGAATGCTGTGCCCCCCAAATCTCATGGTATATCTCTAATTCCCAGTGAAGGAATTTGGATTTTGGTCTTTAGGAGATGACTGAGTTTAGAAAAAGTCATGATGTCAGGGTCTTCATGAGGGATTAGCACCCTCTTTGAGAAGAGGAAGAGACACCTGGGTCTTCTCTCCACCATGAGAAGGCACAGAGAGAGTATATCCATCCATGATCCAGGATGAAGCCCTGGCCAGGAGTACCTTGACTTTGGACTTTCAGACTTCAGAACAATAAATGGGGAGTAAATGTCTCTTGTTGAAGTCACTTGGCACGGTATTTTGTTTGGAAGGCCCAGCCGACTAATTCATAAAGCAACGATTGTGCATTAATGTGGAATTAATTTGAAGGTGCTAACAAGTAAAAAGAGACAGGAAAGGAAGTAAAAGGCATACATATTGGCAAAAAAAACCAGATGTTCAGTTTGCTTTTATTCAAAGATGAGACAACTGTACATTTATCATATGCAAAGAAATTTGAAATGACTAAAGCTAATCAATAATTTTGTCCAAATGCCTGGATGCAAAATGCACATACAAAAATCAGTCACACATAGAAACTAACAACAAACATTTGGAAAATATAAGGAAATATATAAAAGAGTATCACATTAAATATTTAATAATAAATGTAATGAAACATTTATAAGACCTGCACAATAAAATGTGCCCTCTATAGTGCTGGAGAATGTTTAATTAATTGGAAATGTGCTTCATTTATGGATTGAAACACTTAAGTATTTTGAGGATGACTATTTTCTATTATTCTGTAGATTGAATGCAGTCCCAGGCAATATAACAAAAGACTTAAAAAATATGGACAAGGCACTTCTAGAATAGATGTAGGCATGTCTGTAACCTAAGCAGTCTTGAAAAGAAAGAACAAGTTGGAAGACTCATACTGCTGAACAATATTGAAGAGTAAAGAACTCGGTGTGAAGGCTATCAGATTTTAGGACCTACTGCTGTGCTATATTAATTAAGACTGTCTGGTGTTGGTATAAATATCAATCCATGGAAAAAAGAAGAGTTCACTATGTAATCAGTTAGTTTTCAACAAAGTGCCAAGGAAATACTATGGAGGAGAGAGAGGTCTTTCCAATCAATGGTGCCTAAATAGGGGCTTTTTTGAAAGTTTTCACCAAAAGGAAATAATAAATGTTTGAGGAGGTAGGTATGTTTAACCTGATTTAAACAAAATGCAATACAAACATGTACAGCATTAATATGTACAATTTTTGTTTTTATGTATCAGTTAATACATAGAGTTAAATAAAAATAATGAAAAAGAAATGACATTGTAAAGAGCTTAGGGTTAAGTGACATTTAAAGCGATGCATGAATGGGATGCTAATTTGAAAAATAGATCCAAAATACATGAACAAGCATTCAACATAAGAAGTAGGGGGGAAAAGTGAAAAGTCTAATATTTCCAGCAGTTTGTCAGTCTAGGTGTCTAAACCCAGCTATCTTCCTTCAACATACACAATAAATCTATCTTAAATACATCACTGGGGAGCTTACAAGAAAGTATGGGAAATATCCATGAACCAGAGTGTGTGGAGGGACCCTGGTCAAAATCACAAAGTAGCTTCACAAGAACTTGCAAACTGATGTTGCTTGTGGATCTAAGCCAATATTGGGAACTCAGAATGAGGGGTGTCAATGCAGCACCAGAGAACAGGAAACACACCTGGGTCACCGTATCATGGCAGTGGAGTCCCTAGAAGCAGCCTCAAATAAGAATTTTTGTGCAGAATATTACAAAGTATTACCAGAGAAGATTGGTAAAGAACGAAGAAAGGGAGGAGAAAGAGGAGAAAGCCAGGCAGAAATGCCATCCTAACAGTTAAATCTGAAACACTTCTATTCAGATTCCTTCCACCTGGTCCCTAAGATTATTATTTAACTATTATAAGTTATTATGATAAGTTAATATATCATGATACTAAGTAGGAGTACCCATAATTTTAATGCAGTTTTAGCCTGAGTGCAGTCTTGGTCATGGCACAGGCAGGGGCTAAAGATCTAATAGAAAGCACGTCATCTTTCTTACACAGTGAATAAAGAAATTGGGCATTGAAGCATATCCTTGTTTATGGCAGAACAATAGCCAAAACTATAGAGCCAGCATAGGTGTCCATCAATAAATGAATGGATAAAGAAAATGTGGTATATATACACAACGGAGTGTTACTCAGCCATAAAGAAGAATGGAAGTGGTGCCATTTGCAGGAGAAGGGAAGCAAAATAAGTAAAATTCAGAAGGTGAACGGTCCTGTTTTCTTTCATATGCAGAAATTAGAGAGGAAAAGGCAAATAAAGGTGGGAGTGAGTCTCCTGAAAATCAAGAGGAAATCAGTAGAGGAAATGGACCAAGGGATGGGAGGGATCAGGAAGGGGAACATGCTAGAAAGTTATATTGGCCAAATTATATTGCTATATTGTGTGCATGTAAGAACAGGTAATAACAAATACCATCATTACGTCCACTTATAAGGGACCAATAAAAAATTGAGGGAAAAAAAGAAATTAGGTCTAGAGCATACCTATCCCCAAACAAGCGCATAATCTCTGAAGGGACATAGAAGGTGAACCTCAGAGAGGTGGTATGTGTCTGACCACTGAATTACTCAGGAACAGGACACACAGCAAATGGTGTGGCTAACTAAGTGGCCATCCACATGTTATGCACCCTGCCCATCATCTGTTCAGGTGTTGGCAGTGATGTTGCCACGCATGCCCAGTAGTTGCAAGGTTTATTATTTGCATTATGAGGCTTTCTCCAGGAGAGCAGGGCAGGCCCCCCAAGAAGGTCTGGAGGTGGCCTGGGGTTTTTATGATAGTTAGGTGGGAATGGGGGTACAGGTCCCCATGCACAGGCTGAGACTTAGGTGATTTTTATTTCACAAAGGTGTCAAAAGAGGGGAATTAGGTTTCTCATCAGCTTGCCCAGACATGGAGCAGAAGGAAAAGAAGTGGAGGTTGCTCTCTGACCATCAGCATCAAGAAGAAATCAGACCCTTTACCTCAAGTGCCAAGAAAAGGAAGAGAATGCACTGACTGAGCCGCACTTAGTCGACTACAGTCTCAGAAGTCATCACAGTTGCATTACAAGCAATTGAAATATACGAAGTAACCCAGTGAAAATTAAATATGCAAATGATAGAACAGGCTGAGCATAGCTGTGCACAAAAGGCCTAATGGAATTAGCAGGATAATGTGAATGTAAGAAAAATGAGCATTAGTGCCAAAGCCGACGAAATTAAAGACTGTGTTAATTTCTAATAACAATGTTTTATATAGCATTTAGCAGATGCAGTTGCCATCTATCAGGAGATTAGGGGCACATTTGTTATCAATCAAACTCAGATATTGCTCAGATCTCACATGACCAGTGGGTATTCTTCCTTGTTGCCATTGCAGATTACACTGAGCAAGAATTTCAGATAGAAAGGAAATGAAGAAAACAGCAAGCCTAGACTTGTTTTTACTTTTAATATTTCTAGAATTACTCTGTCTATAAGCTTAGTCAAAATATTAAACAAAAGCCATCTTAGAATTCTGTGGTAGTTGAGGATATTCTGTACGTTATTTTTAGAAATTTTCCATAAAGTATGATTTAAACTTAGCTGAAAAGTATTTATATTAACATTTTTTATTTTCCTTTCTTCTCTGAACTGAACTTGATGCTTGTTGAAAACACTGATTGCAATAGTTACTCAACTGTGTAGTTAAAAAACATTGTGGAGCATCAAGAGACCCCCGCTACACACACACACACAAACACACACACACACACTCTCATACACAAACACACAATACACATACATACTTGCACATACATGCACTCTCTCTGTCTCTGTCTCTCTCTCTCTCTCTCACGCACACACCTACACACACACACACACACACACACACACACACACACACACAATTTCTCACTGAATGAATGACACTGAATAAGATTTCTTCCCTCTCCTCCACTCCTGAGGTTTTCCTCTGTACAATGTGAGGATTTTCTCCTCCTCTTACCCTTCTCTTATACATTAAGTATGCCTTAAAAATGTGCCAAGGCAGTATATCTTAAGTGTTCTCACCACATATTTGTGGGGTAAGGCATGTTAAGTATCAGTGTAGCCATTCCACAATGTACCCATATCTTAACAACAACATGCTGTGCACCAAAAACACATATGATTTTTATTTTATCAGTAATGATATTTAAATAGAAAAAGAAAACAAGTTCACTAGACTGCTTCCAGTTCTGAAATTCTCAGCTCTTCCACCCCTGGTCTTAGTTTTTCAAGTTCAATCAGAGGTAATCAAGAGCCCTCAGGCCACACTCTGCTGGCTTACTTCCTGAGCTTGGTGTCCGTGAAGGTGTTGAGAGTCCAGATCTCAATTGTTCTGATTTCTTACAGCTTATGTGTTTTCTTCTTTTTATGAAGGAAAAGTCTGCATATTATAAATATTTGATAAAAAATATAACAAGCTGAAAAACAAAATTAAAATAGAAACTAAAGGGTTGGAGTTGAGTTCAGTGGGGATGTGGCCAGATGGCCTGGGGCCCTGTGTTCAATCCCCAGTGCTGAAAAAAAACAACCCACAGAACAACACCAACACCACCAACAAACTCCTATGGTAACAGTGCAGTAAAAATAAATAAAGCAGGGTAGGGGATCCAGATAACAAGAGGTATTGCAAAGGCGACAGACAGGGAGTTGTTCTCCAAAGCCATGTGAGAGGAGGGAAGAAGTGAACCGTGAGCTTAGAGAACCCCACACAGGAGGGACAGTGTGCAGGGACCTCAGATGGGAACAGGCAAATGCTAAAACCCTGGGCAGGAAGCCTCTGAGGCTGGAGTGCAGTTAGCACTGACAGGAAATCATGGGAGGATGCTGAGTCCAGTCATTCTCTGATCTGACTCATATATTCAAAAGACTCTATCAATCGCTGAGAAAGTCTGGTAGTGGAGTAAGAACATAAGTAGGGAGACCAGGTAGATGGCTCTTTGAATAATCAAGGGAAGAGATAAAAGAGAAGCAGAGTAATAGGCCAGATTTCATGGCCGGATTGAAAGTTGTAACGTGAGACAAGAGGGAGGATCAAAGATGATTTGAAAGTTTCGGCAGTTGATCTCAGTTACTTCCTGTCTTTTGCAGAGATGAAACAAGATGGAAGGTGGCAAGTGGATGTGGAGTTGTTGAATTTGAGATACCTGCTGTGGATGCAATCTGATAAAAAATCTAGAAACAAGAGCAAGACTTCAGAAAGGGCAAAGAGTGGGGGCTTCAATTGGGGAGTTATCAGCTTCTTGAAGAGTTCTGGATGACATCCCCTGTGAAGGGGTGGGTCAACACAGAGGAAAGGTCCACAGATCAGACCTGGGGACACACGGACACCTAGAGTTGGGGAAGGGAACACAAATATGAAAACGGTAGAAATTTAAAAAAAAAAAAAAAGGTAGAACCAACATCTACTTCGAGGGCAAGGATATACTGAACGGCAGCTTTTCTAGAAGAAAGACAGAAAGCTCAAGACTAGTAATAAAAAGGAAGTTAGTTTCATGGTTCTGTACAAACCAAAGGAAGCTTTCTGGCCTCTTGAAAGACTGTGGAGGCCGGGGCCTCTGAGGACCTCACTGGCTGGTTCACAGTCATAATGACACACACTTTCATTCTGCAAAGCCTCTTCATGTCTCCTTCCCTTTTATTCACAGCCACTCTTACTCAGGAGACATGATGAATGTTGAGCAGACATTTTATGGGTGAGAAGCTTGAGGCTCGTCCAGTAAAACAGCTTCTCAGAAGTCACACTGCTAATGACAGGTGGCAGCAGCTCTTCAGCCGAGGTCTCTTCACTCCGACTTCTGGTTGGCTCGGCCTAACATTTAGTCAAGCACTTAGAATTTAGAGTCACAATGCTTTTCTTCAAAAAGAGCAATTTTAAATAGCAAAAGGGCTGCCAAGGGAGTCTTTTTAAATAGAAAAAAAGAAAACAAGTTCCATCCAATTCATTTAGCTGTACGTGAATTTATCCATCTACTGGTTCAGTAAGTGATTTTTGCTCACCTACTCTGTATGCCAGACTCCCTGTTACGTGGGTACACAAACATGAAGGAGTAGGATGGGTAAGAGGTATTTCTACCCTTTCCCTTGTATGAAATAATGCGAATTGACAGCTATCTCTATTATTTCATAATACACACACACAAATATGCATTTATGAAATATTTTCAGATTTCATTATCAGTTTTAACTTCTCCAGAATAGGAAGTTCTAGCTTATGAAAATGGAGGTCTATATTTTATTTTCTCACTTGAAATCATATTTTATAGGTAAACAAGACACTAGAAGAGACATTGAATATGATTTATCTGACACTCTGATCTTGTGTCTTGGAAACGAAAGCCTAGAAAAGTGAAAAGTAATGTGACGAAGCCACAAAGCCACCCCATGGTTGACCTTGAAAGCTGCGCTCTTTGTTGGAGCCCTTCTCAGAGCCCCAAGTTTTGGCCAAGTTTAACTCCTGGTGGCTAAATATTGTTCCAAGAGGTTTACATTGGAAATTCCATGAGTTTCTCATTCAAGAATTAGCCAGGTGACACTCTTGGTAAGAATGGGGTGTCACAATCTGAATTTTGAAATCAGAGAGGGAGGTTGCATTTCATTATAGAATTCACATGATCAGTGTTCACTATTTGAGTTTTTAGCCAGGCATTTCCAATGCTCTAACAATACCATGTTAGAGCCCCGAGAGAATACCAGATATTTTAGGCTTGAGTAAAATCCTTTTACTAAAAATATTGCATAAGTCTTTTTAATCACATTTTAAAACTAGTTACCATTGTGAAGCCATCAAAAATATATTTTGAGGCTTATATGGGAATCTCATTGTCCTCATTAAATTCCTAAGGTTTCTCTCTTATCTGTGCAGTGTCTGCGGCACCTTTAAGCTTCCCATCAGGGTAGCTGTTTTGCATGCTCTAATTCAGATTTAAGCTCCCTATCAATCTATACCCCAGAGTCAGCTCTGTTGAGAGGGACGGGCTGGGGTTTAAGAATCAGCCACTGAAAGTTCCCCCATGGAAATGCCTCACTCATCAACTTTACTCTCATTTCATTGGACAAATAGACACTGAGCCATCCCCAGAATCCAAGGGGCACAGCAGTAACATCTACCATCGTGACCTTCGTGTAATGTAATGGAAAGATTTTCAAAGGAATAATGGATTAAAATTTTTGTTCACATTTTTAAGTCACTTAAATAAAACAGTGATTAAAAGCAAAAGGCAAAATCAAAACCACATCGTCAGCCCGTAACTGAGCTCTTACTCTGTGCCAAAGGATTTTCAGATGTTATTTCATTTAAATGAGCCCCACCTAGCTATCCCACTCCTCAGTCTATACCCAAAAGATTTAAAATCAGCATACTACATGACCAAGCCACATTGAGGTTCATAGCAATTCAATTCACAATAGCTAAATTGTGGAATCAGCTTAGATGCCCTTCAACAGATGAATGGATAAAGAAACTGTGATATATATATACATACACAATGGGATATTACTCAGCATTAAAAGAGAATAAAATTATGACATTTGAGGTAAATGGATGAAGTTGGAGAATATCATGCTAAGTGAAGGAATTGAACCCCAAAATCAAAGGCCAAATGTTTTCTCTGATAAATGGATGCTGATCTATAAAGGGAGGTGAGTGAGTGGGAAGAATGGAGGAACTTTGGATTGGGCAAAGGAGAGGGAGGGAAGGAGAGAGAACATGGGAATAAGAAAGATGGTATAATGAGATGAACATCATTACCTTAGATACATGCATGACTGCATGACTGGTTTGACTCTACATTGTGTACAATCAGAAATAAAAAGTTGTATTCCATTTGTGTACAATGAATTGAAATATATTCTGCTGTCATGTATAACTGTTTACAAGTAAAAATTAAAAGAATTAGCCCTACAGTAATCCCAAATGATGAATGTTATTATCACCATTTTATAGATGATAAACTGAGGTTAGATGACTTGTCCAAGATCCAAAATTATTATAGCTAGCTTAATAATGGATGAGTCTTTTTTTTTAAAAGCAAAAACACCCCAAGCCCCCTCAGAACAACAAAATTTAAAAAATGTGTTTAACACTATTCTTATAAATTTAAACCTAGTAAGTAAAACCAAAGCAATCACAAGAAGAAAGTTAAGACTTGCATTTTATGCCTAAGAAACAGTTTACCTTCTTTTTAAATAGCCTTCTAAAATGACCAGAGATACCAGAGCTACTCAATTCTCAGGCTTTTATAGCATTTATTTTTGTTTCTTTCTATTTGTAATAACTCCTATATTGCCCTTACAAATGTCTACTATCATTACCTTAAACTGTTATTTATATCATTTCCAGGGTAGGAATCATATCTGCTTTTATCCTGTGTTCCCATCAATAATGAATAAAGCACTTGGCACATAGAAGCTGCTTCATGAATTTATTTTTTAAGGGATTGTCATTTCAGCTTTGAAGGGAACAACAGTACAGAAAATAGCATTGTAAGAATATTAAAATGACTGATATAACACATTTGACGATTCTTCCTTTGTTTTTGCATTATGCACAACATTTCCTAGAATTTTAAATGTTCTCTCTCAGCATGATGCTTATTATTTAATCACGGGAAACACAGAAAGGGAGAAAGGGAGTTGGGGAAATTTTTGCCTTGGAAATATTCAGCTTGGACCATGCAGTACTTCATTTTCAGCTGGGTGGATGTGAGAGCATTCAGCTGGTTTGGGATAATATTTGCATTGGGTGTCAAACCTGTTAAACAAACTGGCACAAATCTCATTTCGCACTGACATTCTTCAAGTAGGATTTAGCAGTCCAGAAATTTAGGGAAATGCTGCCAGCATCACCACAAAACCTGAAGCCTGGGAACGTCTTCAAGGAAGGTTAATAGGAATGGCAATTAATTTCCTGGAAGGTCACAGCTTTCAAGACTGATGCAGTGTCTTTAGAACTATGACAACCTGGATGCCCTGTAGCAGTCCCCAAATAATTCCTAGCAAATATTTAACCATGCTTGTTAGAGTGGGGCTTACTTTGGGAAATTTGGTGGTGTGGATTTCTGGCTTAAAATAGTTTGTTTTTCTTTTTCTAATTGATTGAGGCAATGGAGACTCATTTAGAGATTGAATATATGCTAGGTCCTAGAGTAAGAGGCCAGGAAGTAAAGTTCTTACAAAAGGGTTCAACATGTCTCCATTTTCTGTTCATTCATGGGGGTCTAGGCATGCTTCCATTTGTTCAACTTTTCTCCTCTCTAGTCCCAAGTGACCACTTTTTGCTCTGTAATATGTAGATTACCCTTATCCTCTTGTCTCATTAACTCCCTTCATCACTGAGGCTTCAAGCAATGCTAAATGGGAGATTTCCTCTCACCCTTGACTCAAAAAAAAATTGCCCTTGATATTGAAGGACAAGCTGATGGGCATGAGTGTTGTATTTCCTTATCTTGAGGCATAAATGATTGGCAATGCATATTACAGAGTCACTGCAGATGGGAATGCAAGGGACCCAGCATAGCCAAAATAATCTTAAAAAATGAAGAACAAAATGGAGGAAGGGACTCATATTTGCCATTTCAAAACTTACTTTACAGCCACAGTTATCAAGGCAGTAGGATATTGACAGAGAATAGTCATATCGATCTATGAGACAAAACCGAGAGCCCAGTGATGCACTCTTGAATTTAGGTCAAATTGCTTTGGATAAGAATGTCAAGACAATTTACTGTGCAATGAGTAGTTTGTTCAACAAATGGTGCTGTAACAACTGAATATACGTACGCAAAAGACTGAAATTAGACATCCCACTTCACACCTCCAAGTCAATCTTAAATCTAGGTCCATGATGGATTCTGGACCTAGATGTAAGAGCTTATAAAACTCTCAAAGTCTTAAAAACTATGCTGTTTTGTTGCAGTAAATGGTATTGTGTATGTGCATCAAATCACTGTATCAGTGTGAAGTAAATATGTGGATACTTAGATCAAGACAGCAGAGGCAGGGGTGAGAAATTCTACACATCAAGAAAGACCTGAAAGACCTGTGCTTGTGCCTGGTGCTGGGATTGTGACTCAATGGTAGAACACTTTCTTAGCATGTTTGAGGCACAGAGTTTCATCTAAGCACTGCATATAAACAAAATAAACAAAATAAAAACCCATCAACACCCAAAAATGTCTATAAATAAAGAAAGTGCTTAAGTACTTTCTCAGAATTAGTCTATGCAGTTTTAAGAAAATAAGAACAAAATGAAATGTTTCACCCCTTGTAGAAAAGCTATTACCTTCAATAAAGTGCTGCTTGTAAATTAAAAAACAAACAAACAAACAAAAAACCTCTCAAAGTCTTTATGATCTTGGGCAATGACTTCCTAGATCTAACACTTGAAGCACAAGCAATAAAAGAGAAAAAAGAACATAAAATAAAAACAGATGAAAAGAGATCAAGATGGCAGAGTAGAAGTAGGCTCTGAACTCTAGCCCCTCTCCAGCTTGGAATCAAAGCAGACAGAGAACAGCCAGGTGGGTGACTGCGGGAATGCAGAGAGATTCTTGATCAGACTGAAAAAGATTTGGAGAGACTCCAGAGTTCTGGCTACTAGAACAGTGACTGAGAAAGAGAGTACATCAGTCCTGAGTTTGTTTCTGTCACCACTGGCAAGAGCAGGAAGAATGGGTGGCACCATGGGAAAGAAGGATCAAGGCCAAACTGGAAAAGTTCCTTCAGAAAAAGTGGCAGAAAAGACAATCGGAAGGAACTTCTGTGATACTCTAAGTGGGCTAGTTGGAGAAGTGCTCTGTCTCTCTTAGTTTGTGAATGGAAAGCTGTAGAGGAACATCATTTTGTGAAGATCTTGCCTAAGCTTACACCTTTGGAAATCACATTTTTTTTCTGCATCTTCCTGTGGTCTGGAGCTAGAAGCAAGTATTATCACAAAGGAACACCTCTGAAGCAAGTCGCCTAAATAGTATAGACAGTGAGATTGCTGTGAGCCAAAGGCCATGGAGACCTTCTGCAGACCAGAGGCTGGAGCAGAGGATGCAGGGCTCATTTCTGTGCTCAGGTGCACAAAGTCTTTTTCTAGCAAGCGCAGGAAGCAGCCATGCACACCAGACAGGAATCTGAGTGCTTGCATGCATTTGGTTAGGGAAAATCCCCTCTGTGCCACCAGAAAACACACCAGCACCGGGGCTGACATGGTGCTAATAAAGCTGCACAGGTGGTATAGGTCTTAAGTTGGTTGGAGTGAGCACTGTGAAGACAGGCTCCAAACCGAAGTTCTATGCAGATATATATATATATATATTTTTTTTAGCATGCAGATGTGGGGGAAAGTAAATGGACAGCTCTTCACTTTAGCATAGTAGGGACTGAGTCCAGCCCCTGGCCCCCACACCTATGGATGGACAGAGTACTTACCACTGAGCTGTGAACATTTCCCACCTTAACACTTATCATACTCTAAATCTGGAAGTCCCTGAAGAAAGGGACTTTCCAACTTAGAGACCTTGACAAGAAGGAATTTTAGTCTTTCTGATGTTTTTTTTAAAAAAAATTCATTGGTACTATCTTCTGTGTTGGTTTGTTTCAATCCTCATTATTTGCTATTTCATATTTCTACATAATTTTATGTCTTTCCTTTTCTTCTCTTTTTAAAATTAATTCATTAATTGGATTTATCCTTTCTATTTTTTTCTTTATCTTTTTCTTTTTTCCTTTTTATTAGATTAATATTAATTTTACATTCTTTATTGTCTAATTTTTCAGCCTTTTATTGTTATTCCCCTTTTCTTCTACTTGATTAGTGGAGTTGTAGAGAGTATTTTCAAAAGTTTTGTTTTATGTTACTACAAGGTTTGCTTTCAAGTCATTGCTAGCTATTTTTTTTCTTCTGGAATCAATGCTACATATAAAAGGTAGCATTTTCAACATGCACTTTGATGCTGAGATATACCCTCAGCCTCAGGCATATTGTAAAAAGAAAACGATTCACAAAAGAGACCCTCTCATGACAGGGAAGGAAGATCTGTTGCAACAGATGTGCAGATCTTAACATAAATACACAGGAAACATGAGAAAAAACAAGCTAACAAGACACCTCCCAAAATTCATTGCTCCCCAATTACTGAATCCATAGCTAATCAAATTAAAAAAAGAACTAAAGTTGAGGAAATGCTGGGAAAATGATCTATAAAAGTCACAAATGAATTGTTCATTCGGCTTATTGAGTTTTTCATATTCAGGATTCCTTTGTTACTTTTTCCCACTGTCTCTATTTTTTTAAATCAAAATTCTCTTTCATATCTTGTATTGTCTCCCTTAGTTCACTGTTTAGTAGACTAGATCAAGCAGAAGAAAATAATGTCAGGGCTCAAAGACAATGTGACAATGTGGATGAACTAGAGCATTCAGAAAAAAGAGAGAGAGAGAGAGAGAGAGAGAGAGAGAGAGAGAGAGAGAGAGAGAGAGAGAGAGAGAGAGAGACTGAAAACTATACAAGAGTTCTGGAATAATATTAAAAGACCAAATTTAATATTCATTGGTCTTGAGGAAGATGTGCAGATAGAAAACTTACTTAGTGAAATAATAGCAGAAATTTTCTTTATTTTTGGAATGATATGAACATGCAGGTCCTGGAGGCATTTAGAACTTTAAATAGAAATGACCAGAACACACACCATGATGTACTATAGTTAAAATGTCAAATATTCATTACAAAGAAAGGATTTTTTTTCAAGTGTAAGAAAGAAATGTCAAGCCATTTACAAGGCAAGTCCAGCAGAATAAAAGCAGATTTGTACTAAGAAACTCTAAAAGCCAGGAGGAAATTGGATGGTATATTTCAAGCCCTGAAAAAAACCAAAACAGACAACAAAATCCCTATGAACTGATTACTAAATCCAAAATAAAGCTATTTATAGAATTGAAGGGGAAATAATGACCTCCAAAATAAATATCACCTAAAGGTATTCAAGATCACTAAAGCAAGCTTTGCAGACCATACTTAAAGGATAACAAAAGAAGACATTAAAGAAGCAAGAAAGCATCCTAAAGAATGAGTTCTATTAGAAGAGTACATGAGCAAATGAAAATTAGGTATGAATCAAACACTAAAAATTTTAAAAAGATAACAGAAAGTAATATCTCTCTTTAATAACCCTGAATGAAAATGAGTTTAATTCTCCAATAAAAAGACATAGACTGGCAAATTTGATTAAGAAATAAGACCTGCCTGTATGTTGTCTTCAAGAAATACACCTCACCAGAAAATAAACATACACAAATTGAAAGTACAAAGATAGAAAATGATATTTCCTGCAAATGGGATATGAAAGCAAGAGGAAGTAGCTATTCTCATATTTAACAAAGTAGACAATATACCAAAATTAGTCAGAAGAGACAAAGAAAGTCACTATAGGTTGGTAAGAGGAACAATCCAAAGAAAAGATAAAATGATTGTAAATATTCATACTCTGAATATTGGTGTAGCCAATTTTATAAAACAGACATCCCTTCAACATAAAATGACAGATGGTGGCTGGGGTTGTAGCTCAGCGGTAGGGTGCTTGCCTAGCATGGGCAAGGCCCTGGGTTTGATCCTCAGCACCACATAAAAATAAATAAAATAAAAAATAAAGGTATTGTGTCCAACTACAACTAAAAAAAAAAAAATAAAATGACAGATAGGCTACTATATAATCATAACATATAACTTTAATACCTCACTCTTGGTAATTGGTCATCCAGACGAAAACATCAACAAAAATACTATTGAGCTAAACTATACTTTAAATCAAATGGACTCAACAGGCACCCACAGAATATTTCATTTAAGAATAGCTGAATATAGTTTCTTTTCAGCTGCACATTCTCCACAATAAATCATATATTAGGCCACAAAAGAGGTTTTAACAAATAAAAAAATTGACACAATTTCTTGTATCTTATCCAATCATAATGGAATAAAATTAGAAATCAAAAAGAAAAACTACAGAAACTTTACAACACATGTGATAGAAAAAATATTCTTGAATGATGAGTGAGTCATTGAAGAAATCAGGGGAGACATTAAAAAATTCTTAGAATCGAACATGAATACAAACACATCATACCAGACTACATTGATTACAGCAGAAGCATTACTAAGAAGCAAGTTTATAGATGTGAATAACTATGTAAGAAAATCAGAAAGATCTCAATAAATAATCTGTGGATGTATCTTAAAGATCAGAAAAAAGACAAGGAAGTAATAAAGATCAGAGCTGAATTTAATGAAATAGAGAATTAAAAATAACACAAAGGATCAATGAAATAAAGAATTGATTCTTAGAAGTGATAAATAAGATTGATTAACCCTTAGTCAAATGAACTGATAAAGAAGACACAGATTAATAAAAGTAGAGACAAAAAAGTAGATTTTACAACAGACATCTATAAAATCACTGGGCATTATTTAAAAATTTTATATTTCAATATATCAGAAAATCTACAAGAAACAGAGAAATTCATAGACAAATGTTACCTACCAAAATTGAACCAAGAGGATATAGGAAGTCCATACAGAACAAAAATAAGCAATGAGATTGAAACAGTACTGGAAAGCTTCCAAGGGAGAAAAAAGCCCAGGGAAATATGGATTCATGGCTCAATATTATAAGACATTTAAAGGAGAGCTAACACCAATGACCCTCAAATTATTCCACGAATTGTAAAAGGAAAAACATTTCAAATTTATTCTATGAAGACAGAATCACCATGACTCCAAAAACTGAATAAGGGCACATTGAAGAAAGAAAATTACAGATCAATACCCTAATGCATATAGATGCAAAAATCCTTAATAAAATACTTGGAAACTGAATTCAACAATAAAGTAAAGAGATCATATACTATGATCAAGTTGGCTTCATACTAGGGATACAAAGATGGTTCAAAAAAGCAAATAAATAAACATAATACACCACTACACAGAATCAAGGACAAAAATCACATAAGGATCTCATGTGTAGGAAGAGATGATGTAGGAAAAAATGTAGATGTAGATTAGATATAGGAAAAGGCTGACAAAATTCAGCATCCCATCAAAATAAAAACCCTACAGAAACTAGGGATAGAAGAAACCTACCTCAACATAATATAAGCTATATTTAATAAATCTAGTCATCAGCATACCGATGGAAAAATATTGAAAGTAATTCCACTAAAATCAGTTCCATGACAAAGAGACCCACTCTTATCACTCTTATTCAACGTAGTACTTGAAATTTTAGCCAGATCAGTTAAACAAGAGAAAGAAAGAAATGGGATATGAATAGGAAAGAAAGAAATCAAATTACCTCTATTTGCTGACCTTAAAGGCTTTTCTTTGTTCAGTTTTAAGAATTTTTTTTATATACTCAAGATACAGGTCTATTGTTAGATAAATTATTTGCAAATATTTTCTCATTATATGTATCATTTTTCATTTTCTTGATAGTATCTTTTGACTAAAACATTATTTATTTAAATCTTTATAAAATTTTCGTTGTTACATTAATTATACAGAATAGTGTGCTTTACTGTGGCATATCATACATGTATATGACAATATGCATCAAGTTTGGTCAAGTGTATTCCCCAATACCAATACCTCCCCTTACTCTTCTCTCCTCCCTCTCCCAATCCCAGTGGTATTCCTTCTAGACTCAAAGTGTCCTTTCTTGTTTTACCCTTTAATTTCCACATGAGAGAAAAATGTGTAATCTTTGACTTTCTGAGTTGGCTTTGGCTTTCATTTTACATGAAGTTCTCTAGTTCTGTCTATTTTCTTGCAAATGACCTATGTTCTTCTTTATGGCTGAATAAAGTCTCATTGTGTATATTCTACATTTTCTTCATCCATACATCTGTTGAAACACATCTACAACAGAGAGTGTAGAGAATTGAAGTAAATCTTTTCCAGCTAATCTCCTGTCAGAGGACTAATATCTAGAATATATAAAGAACTGGAGCCAGGGCATGCTGGCGCCTACCTGTAATCCCAGAGGCTGCGGAAGCTGAGACAGGAGGATCGTGAGTTCAAAGCCAGCCTCAGCAATGGCGAGATGCTAAGCAACTCAGTGAGACCTTGTCTCTAAATAAAATACAAAATAGGGCTGGGGATGTGGCTCAGTGGTCAAGTGCACCTGAGTTCAATCCCCGGTACCAAAACCAAAACAAAAACCAAGCAAACAAACCTGGAAAAACTACAAAATGGGAGAAAATTCTTGGTAGCTATTCTTCTGATTGAGGGTCAATATTCATAGTATAAAATGAACTTTAAAAACTCAACACAACAATAGCTAAATTGTGGAACCAACCCAGATGCTCCAGTAGATGAATGGATAGGGAAACTTTGGTGTATATACACAATGGAACATTACTCAGCATTAAAAGAGAATAAAATCATGGCATTTTCAGGTAAATGGATGGAGTTGGAGAATATAATGCTAAGTGAAGCAAGCCAATCCTGTAAAACCAAAGGCTGAATGTTTTCTATGATATGAGGATGCTGACTCATAATGGCAATGGTGGGGGGAAGCATGGGAGGAATGGAGGAACTTTAGGTAGGGCCAAGGGGGAGGGTGGGAAAGGGATGGGGCAAGAGGGTAGGAATGATGGTGGAATGAGTTAGACATCATTACTCTAAATACATGTATGAAGACACGAGTGGTGTGAAAATACTTTGTGTACAATCAGTGATTTGAAAATTTGTGCTTAAAGTGTATAATATGACATGAATTGCATTCTTCCATCATGTATAAGAAATTAGAAGGGTAATTTAAAAAAATAAAGGCTACAAGAATTCATATACAGGGTCTCAGTGTGTACTCTTGTGACCCTCAATTTTATGTCTTTTGACAAATACAATATTCAAAAAGAACTCAACACAAGTAAATAAATAAATAAGCCATTCAACAAATGGACAGATGAACTGAATGGTCAGTTATCACAAAGAAAGAACAAATAGCCAACAATTACATGAAAAAATATTCAACATATATAGCCCTCAGGAAAATACAAATCAAAACTATACTGAGGTCCCATCTCACCCCAGTCAGAATGACAATCATCAAGAATAGAATAACAATAAATGCTGGTGAGAAGGAAGAGTAAATGGAACTCCCACATACTGTTGTAGAAATATGCACTGATACAGCAACTACAGAAATCACTATGGAGGTTCTCTACAGAACTAAAAAGAAAAACTACTAGATGATACAGCTACATATTTGATATTTACTTGGAACAACAGATACAGACATACCCATGTTTATACCAGCACAATTTGTAACAGCCCAGTAATGGAACCAAAATGTCAGTTAATAGCAAGAATTCTAGTATTAGCAAGGATGTGCAGAAATGAAAACCTATATAAATTGCTGGAGGGAATTTAAAGTGGTACCATGTTTTGAAAAACAATTTTATAATCTCTCAAAATGTTAAACAGAGTTACCATATAATCCAGAAATTTCCCTACTAGATATCTACCCAAGAAAAATGAATTTTTTTGTTCACAAAAGAATATGTATATGATGTTCATAATAGCATTATTCACAATAGCCAAAAGTAAACCAACACAATTGCTCATCAACTGAATATTGAAAAACTAAAAGTGGTATGTCCATATAAAAATATTATTTTGGCAATAGGAATGGTGAGACTCTGCTATGTGCAGTCACAATGATGCTCCTTGAAAACATCATGCTAAATGAAAAAAAATAGTCATTAAATACCATGTTTTGCATGACTGTTTAATATATAATAGCAAGAATGAGTGAATCTATAGATGTGTATAGATTGGTGGTTTTCTAGAGTAGGACTGTGTTTGTTGAGAGGAATTAGAAGCAATTGTTAATGGGGCTCCCCTTTCAAGGGTAGAGAAATGTTCTAAAATCAGGTAACATTCATTGTATAACCCTTTGACTATACTTAAAGCCTTTTGTAAATTTTGCTTTGTTTTGTTTTGAAGCAGGTTCTTACTATATTGCCAAGAACTTGTGAGGTCAAGGGATCCTCCTGCCTCAGCCTCCTGAGTATCTGGGATTAAAGAGGGCACTACCATAAATGGCTTACTAAAAACCTTTTATTTACACAATTTATATGGGTTAACTATATAGTTTACAAATTATATCTCAATAGAGCAGATAAAAAAACAATATTCTGATTGTTGACCACTCTTCCAATAATTGATTATTATATACCAATTATTCATCAAAAATTGCAAGGGAAAATATCAGTTTGTGTTCTCATAGAGTTTGGAGTTTAGTAGGAGAGACAAGCAATAAATGTAAGTTGATGATTGTGGTAAATGCTGAAGAACAATAAATGATGCTATGGAAATGTGTATTTGTTGCTATTGTGTATTTGAAATGTGGCTAGTGTCTCTGCGGAACTAAATATTTAATTTAATTCAATTCAAATTATTCCATGATGGAGAGTGGCTACCATATTGGACTGTACAGAATTGAACGTTAAATGCTCTTTCACTCCTGTGGTCAGGGAAGTCTCCTCTCAGGCAGTGATACTTGGACAATGGAGTAGCATTCCCAGGGACCAGCACAGACAAGCATCCTGAGATGGGCTGGAGCAGTGCACATCGTAAGAGTTGCAGACGACTATAGGTCCTTGAGTTGAGAGAGGAGGTGGACTACGTGAGAGCTGACCAGAGGTGAAGTTTAGGTTGTCAGTACTATACAGATCAGGGAGCGACTGTTATGAATGACAGAGCTTCTCTGAAAACTTTAAAAACCATTATATAAAATATTTTAAGTCCAGGTGTGATAAACCCTGTTTTGACTGAGAACTTTTAGAGTCCACTGGGTAGATGGTGGGTGTGCATGGCAAGGGTGGATATTGAAGACAGGAAAGTACTGGCATAGTGCAGAAGGTGGGGAGTGACTTAGTCCAGGGGAGGCAGAGAAGGTGGGGAGAAGGAAATGACACAGACCCAAGTTCTGTGAAGGAAATCGTCATGAAGAGATAGAGATGGATGCTGAGGGCTGGCGACATCATGGTCAACCTGGAAATTCAGTTAATGAGGTTTGGGCTGATTTCTAGGGGATCCAACTACACTCTGAGGGGCAGCCTGAGGAAGTTTTCTGATTAATCAAATAGGCTTTAACATCATAAAAAAAATGCTGGCCAATATTGTGCAAACCCTTTTATTTTACTATGCGTGGGATCATCTGCCCTAGAGGTGCTGGAATAATTATGGGCGCTGGATCCTTACGGAATCCTTTCTGAGATTCTTGTGTCTCCCTTATTTCACTGCATTTTGCTTTTCCCTGCATTAAGCCCTCAGGCATGATCATGGGAGGTGTGAGACATGGATGCTGTAGAAAAGCAAGACACATGAGCAAGGGCTCTCAAGGAGGATCCTGGGCTCAACAAATCTGCACCAATCTAAGCTGTTTTGGGTACCATATTGACCGGCATTTGTCTGCCAAGCCTCAGGTTAAAGCTTTGTCATAGGAAAGGTCCTGCCTGTCAGCTCCATGACAGTTTACCATTTCTATAGCAATCCTTGGAACTTCCAAATATGGTCTCTTATGTGAATGGTAGTGGAGGTGATCACAAATATTCCACCCTTTCATCTGCTGTTGGATCCCTTTACAGCCTGTAAATCTACACAATCTTACCGCTCCCATTCTGCCCCCAACCTTTTTCTTTCTTTCTTTCTTTTTTTTTTTTTTTTTACACTGGTGGAGTATGGTTGAGAACTGAGATTCCTAGCTCCTTCCTTTGCTTAGTGGTCGAATAAAGGCTTGTCACCTGTCCCATTGTTCTCGGGTGTCATTATTGACTATTGTAGAGATAAAGAACCCAAGATTTGGGGAAATGATCAGTGATAGCATGAACTATGTTTCTCTTTGAATAAGCCCTGAGAAAGTCTTCACTCCAGACCAAAATTTCTCCACTTGGTCCTATTGGCATTTGGGTCCAGACAATTCTTTTCTGTCGAGATTGTTCTGTGCCTTGTAGGATATTTGTTAACATCTTGGGCATCTACTTGCTAGATGTCAATGGCAAAGTCCCAATGATGACAATAAAAGCTGTCTCCAGATGTGACCAAATATCCCTGGAGGGAGAACAATTATCCTGGCTGATAAACACTGCTCTAGATACTACCCATTCATCCAGGAGAGAGGCGGGCAAAGAATAAAACAAAACCAACCATCCCACCCACATAAGCTTCTAGAGGTTTCCAGGCCAATATTGGACGACTGGCCTATACTGACAGAAAAACGGAGGGTTTGGAATTTCAAAGACACCAAAATTTAAGTAACTCATTAGGAAACAATGTGAAAAGTGTTAGAACAGCATGAGCAACCCTCCACAGAATGACAGAGGCAGGAGTAATTGATTCTGCCGTGGGGAGAGAGAAGCATAGAGCAGCTGAGCAGGTATGAAACTTGATTTTGACCAAGAAGGCTGCGTGAGTCAGGAAGGCAAAGACAGTGCAGGCTGCAGAGAAAAAGATAAGCCCCGGGGTGGAGCTGTGAGGATTGCAGGCAGAAGGGTGCCCAGGGACCAGAGGAGGTGGCAAATAACAAAGCTGCAAAGGCCCATTATTTGCAGTCTTTATTTTAATTCTTCCTTATATGCAGTTTGAAGTTTGTTTCAGGCTTTGCTTATGAAATTTCCCCTAGCTTTCTAGTGAATGGGAAAAAAAATTTAAAACTAGAAGGTATGCTTAAGTCCATTTTATAAAATCAGGAGGGATCTAGAGAAGGAGATCAACATAAGAAGGGGATTTTTTTCCCTCTTTGAATTTTTGCCTGAGAGCAGAAAGGATTTTTCTATTTTCTTTTTCTCTTCTTGATCTCCTGAGAAATTTAAAATCCTCTTGAGCAAAGGCTAGGGCCTAGGAGAAAGTAATCCTAATTGGCTCTTTCCAAGCTGTATTTGTATGGATGTTGCTCATCTCTTCAAATCAGATGGTATTTTTAATTTGCACAATTTTTTAGTGAGTGACACTAGATGCATGAAAATTTCTCTCCCTCTTGTTGTAATCAGTCACACCTGAAGTTATTTCACATACAAATATAATTATGAGCACAGAAAAATTGTCTGGATGTATGCAACTTCTCATTTTAATTGGAAAAGTAGATCTTACTCTTAGAAGTGAGGACAGTGGCAGTTACTAGGTGTTGTAGCTACTGTACCAAATTATGCACCCTGGTGATTGCAATCTTTGCATTTTATGTATGTCTATCAATATTTGGTAAACATATACTAAATACCTGACAATATATTATGTACTGTGGAGTACAGAGAAAAAATAAGACCTGGCTCTTGCCTTTTAGAAAACCACAGTGTCTGATCTTTGGATTAATGCTGTATATGATATAATCGCACCAATTTTCAACAGAAAATATGTCAGAATATATCCAGTTATATTTAAGAAGAGGAAAGAAGCAATGTAGAGTCTGGGATAAGATCACACACCTTGAAACCTAACAGAGCCCAAGTTCAACCCCGTCTTCCCCACTTATTATTGTGCAACCTGGGACTCCTTGCTTAAACGTGCCTTGCCTCAGTGTTCACATTTACAATGCAAGGATTTTAATACTATCTATCTCCTGGGGCTTTGTCAGAGAAAATTAAAGTAATTCATATAAAATGTTTAAATGAGTACCATCTTATTGTAGACTTTTAATACCCAGGACAATAGGAGTTACCCTTTGGTTAAATTTATGATAATCCACTGTCAGTCTTCAAATTTCCTCTGCCTTCTGCACAGACTGAATAGGAAGGCTAAATGAGAATGGGGTGGAAGTCACCACCCGGCATGTTACAAAGCCTCTTTGGTGGCACGGATCTCTTCCATCCTTCTAGGGATGAAATGTGGTTTTTTTATTTACTGTTTTTCTAGGTAGAGATAACTCAACTCCAATGACTTCATCTGTCATTTTCTGCCATAATGACCCTCACTCCGTAGTTCAGGAAGCCAAAGTGGGGATTCTGCCAGCTGCTAAGTATGTCTGTTCCAATTACACATTCTAAAACTTGGAAAACAACCAAAGAATGTGTTTTGAGACCTTCTAGGCCTACTGTGAGATGTACTTGAGCTACAACTCCATTGATCATTTCACTTCCACTCACAGTTACTCTGCCTGGAGGACCACACGGACATTATGATTCTCTTGGAATCAGTTCAGAGCCAATGTTCAGTAGTCTCTGAACTGTCTGCTTATTTTCCTTCTCCCAAAGCACAGTTTTCCCAGTAAAAGGCTGAAGGTCCCTTTGTTGGGAGGAGAACTGTACATTTTGTGTCATGTGCTAGACTTCTTTCTCCAGAGGATCAAATTTTCCCTTCGTTTGAGGGGTTCTGAATCTATAAACTGTTCACATTTTGCAGTTGATAAAGGACCATAACTCTGATTTTATAATTCAAAGTAGATTCTTGCTTACTTGACCTAGAACATTTCCACCAACACAGCTCAGATGAGAGTTTAATAGCCTTCCTACCTATTTAACTTCTAGGAACATCGTGACCAGCCAATAATGTGTGAGTCAGGTTATTATGTTTGGCACTCTGATTCTGAAGTCAACTACACCCGTGATAACTACACCCACCTTACTTTTGGCCATTGACTGCTGTTACCTTTGGCAGTTGAGTGTTGTCTGTTGTCACTTAACCTCTGCCTCCTTGGGATGCAATTTCTTTCATTGCATTTAGGTTTTCCAACTGAATGGCTATAGTTTCTACTGTAATTCTGGTCTATAAAAAAAGCAATCATAAAATTTTTCAAAGATGCTGGGGCATCCCTTAAAATTTTATTTCTCAAAGTACCAATGAAATGTATATATTTCTGGACACTCCTAGTGTCTTAAAAGACAAATCTTGCTAACATTTCAATCTCCCTAAGCCTTTGAAACTCTTCCTCTACGTTTTAAACAAAAGCAGGTCAGGCATTTTCCTTGGGGTGGACCATCTTTGATCCATGTTTCAGATAAGCAGCCAAGTCTTTAGAGCCCTCTCTAACCCCTTGAACTGCAATATCAAATGCAATCTCTGCTTATCTCATATCAACAAATTAAAACTTTCCCACTTAGTGTCCCTTCCACCATTATCTATACCCTTACTATTCATTCCCACACATGATATCTGCTTGTACAAATTAGAAAATTCAAATAGTTCTTTTGTAGTACAAGCATATCCTTATGGCTCATTCTGTGATCTTATCTTTGGGGCCAATTTTTATCTGAGTTGAAAATTACTGGCGCAGTACACTTAAATAGCAAGAGAAGTATTTGGCAAATATCTGGGTAAATTTCATTAGAGGGTTAAGTTAAGTAATTCAGTTCAATAAATCTGTGTATCTTACAAAATCTGTACCTTTTCTTTTCTTTGAATAAATGGCTGTTATATTCTAAACAATAATTAAATATAAAGCTTAATAAAGCAACATGAAGTTAGGGGACACGGATAAGAGCTATAGCATTGAATTAACATTTGTTGAGCACTCTATACTATTAATAGACACTTTACCCATGTTATTCTTCTAATCCAACATTATGAAATATCTTTTAGATGACAGGGAGTGTACTCTTCAATGTGACTGTGAAGAGATATAAGAGGCAGCATTTTCTTTAAAGAGAATACAACCACTAGAAGAGTTGGATAAGTAGGTCAACATTCACAACATAATGTGATAGTAAGCAGTTCTGTAGCCCACAGAAGGGAGTCAAAATCAGGCAAAGAATCGAGACTTGCTCCCAGATTTAGAAATACTTACAACTAAGTCTGAGGAGGAGAAAGGAGTCAGTTTATGTGAAAAGGGAAACTGGGATATTGCCAGAGTAAAAACTAGCATGTAGAGAAACAGAAGTGTGGGACTGCCACATAGTATGTGGTGAATCACATGCAGTTAGGAGATCGAAAAGTTTTATGGAGGATTAGATGGAAATGAGGCTATAAAGTTGGGCATGGTCCAGATCATGAAACATGGAACCCTTAGGATCCAGGAGGGTATTCTTCATTTAATATTAATCTTGGAAATATCACAATCATGTTAATATTAAAATCATCACTTCAAAAGTAGTATGGATGATGAAGGAGAAAGGCAGAAAGGCCAGTTATTTTTTAATACATTCAAGAACTAATGATTAAGTCAGTAGCAGAAGGGAAAGTTTTAATTTTAAAATAACAAAGTAGAACTTTATAAATAAAAGAAGTTTAGAAAAATCCCCACATTAGAAGCTGGGGCTATAAACAATTTCTTTCCAAGAGGAGGAGTGCAGTAAGTCAAACGGGTTTTGGAGGACAGACTATGAGGTTTTTTTTAAAAAACTTTATGTATCAATTTATAGGGCAGCTCTTGAACTGAAGCACGGATTTGTTTGTTTGGTGAGAATTTCATATATGTGGAGAGAAAGTCATCTGCTAAGGACTAGTAGAGTATTTCTCTTTAGTTTTATATATATATATATACCTAGAAAGGGAAGTCTCCTATTATATTAGAGCATAATCATAACTGAGCCCTTTGAGACTTTAAATAGAGCACCAGTGGCAGGGGTCAGATACCCCCCAAGTCTGCTCTCTGAGCTTCCAATTGCAGGAATCTCACTGATAGGATTGATAATAAAAAATTGCAGGAGGAACACATCAGGGCCCAAAGGGAGTTCAGTCAGAGGGGATGGAGAGTGTTGGAGTAACTGACTCTCCTGCAAGTGTTCACAAAATGTCTGGAGTCTTGGAAAAGGGCTGAGTCTTGCATACCTAGCCATCCTGGAAAATGATTTCTCAGCATGTGACTATGAATTACATAACCAGAAACTTTGAGTTTGGGAATTGGCAAGTATTTAAGCTAGCAAAGGCATACAGTCACAATGAACAAGTGTCCAAATGAATGGGTAGGACCAGGGGCCAAAAGTGACCTGTGTCATCACAATTAAATACGTGCTAGTGGAGCAAGAGGACTTTATAACTGTCCTTTCACACTGGAGTTTGAAAAGGACTAGACTTACTTGGGTTAGGGGAACCACTAAGAGTTTTGGACAATGTGTACAAAATTCTTGCATGCCGCAAGAATTCAGACAACTACTTAAAAGAATGAAGGAATGTGGTTAGATCTCTAGTTTAAATTGGTTAAGTGGATTGGGTAGGTTGCTTTAAGTTTGGGGATTGCCGCAGTCTGGCTGCAGCAGAATAGTCGGGGGGTGACGAATAACTTCTGTACGTTGATGCAGCAGGAATGGAAGCCGTTTATTGTAGGACAACAGAGCTATTTATACATTTTGCACAGCTTATCTTAATTAGCATAAACTAGATACATCAGTCAACCAATAAGGAATCTCCACACTTAATGGCTCGCTTTTGTTACTTCTCAAACCACTCCCTCTGACATTTTGCCAGGCACCATCCAGACTTGTTTACGAACTCTAACATTTCTCTGGCAAAATACCAAGTGTTATTCTGACTTGTCTACAGACCTTAACAGGGGATCTACACAGGAGTCAAGTAAATGTATTGAGGAGTAAGTTGGATACATGAGTGGCAAGGTCTACAAAGAAGTCATAGTTGAAAAACACAGATTTAAGAGTTATAAAAATGGCAATTGGGACATTAGTCTTTGAACGAGATCCCTAAGGGAAGACATATTATGCAGTGAACATAGCCTTAGGACCAAGGGATCTCTGGCATTTGAATGGCTGGCAGAAAAGGAAAGGTTCATGAGTATAGCAGCCCATGAGAAAGGGAAGGATCATGGAACTCAAAATCCAAGAAAAGAGACATTGTTCCTCAAAAGAGACATTGGTCAACATTTAAATGCTGTAGAACATCTCAATGTGCCTAGAACAAAAGGAGATACTGAATTTCTTACCAGTTTATCTCCACAATTTTCAGGTATGTGAGCCAGTAAAGGCTTTTGTTTATATCAGTTTGTATTGGGTTTTTGGTTTACTTGAATATAAAGATCCCTAAATAATATTGAAGGGATGTTCACAATAGACTTTGATGTCTCCCAAGGTAGTAGCATACTAAGATAAGCTGGGTCTAGGAAACTGGATGCCCACTGAAAAATGGAAGAGGTAAAGGTATCACCTCTGTTGCTTACTAACATGGGCCACCAATTTTTTTTCCACAAATAAAGTACCTTAACCACAAGAGTTTAAATACAACTGTCTTAGCCTGTTTTCTTTTACTGTAATACCTGAGATCGAGTAATTTATAGAGAAGAGACATCTATTTTACCTCCCAGTTCTGGAGGCTGAGAATCCAAGAGCAGGTGTTAGTATCTAGTGAGGGCCACATGTTGCTTCATAGCATTCATGGAAATCAAGGAAGGGCAGAGGGTCATGCAGGACAGAAAACAGAAGGATGGGCTTGATTCATCACAACTTGTCTTGCATAAGCAATCCAGGAGAGAGCAAGACTTAATTCATTACTGTGGGGAAAGGAATAATGCATTCATAAGAGCTCCAGTCTCGTGACCCACATGCCTTCCACTAGGCTCTGCCTTCCCGCACTGCACACTCAGGAATTAAGGTCCAACCTGAGTTTTGGTGGCAAGAACTATTGTTAATGGTTGCCACCAAAATTGCTGGGATGCCAGGCATGGTTTTCTGCATGTACAGACTGGCCCACATAAGCCTCTAAACCTGAGACTAGATTAGATGAAACCATACATTTTCTTCTTTCCATATCTTCATGGCTCCTCTGTAGGGGAACAATTTTTTGCAGCTGTACAGTGGGTGAAGTCATTGAGTGGAATCTTATTCAGGCTTCAAATGGTTCTTAACAAGTATTCTCTACCTTCTTACAAAACTTTAAATAATCACAATCTTCAAAATGCTAATATAAACCTCTCAACTCTTTCTGATCTCTTGGAAGCTGTGTGCAAATGTTATGCTAACATGCTCAGTTACAGATGAGAAAATACATCAAATTTGCTCGTGAGCCACATTATTGACAGAACCCTGGGAATTCAACCCCATGAGCCTCAGAAGTTAGAAAGCAGAGCAAAGCTTATACTAGAAAAATAAAGTTCTTTGACTATGGCCTTCACTTTTAATTATAATGCCCTAAAAGTTACAATTCTATTCTGCCGTCTCACCAGGTGTTTAAAAAAATAGGATTGCTGCATCTTGCTTTTAAAAAGCGTGTCTGCATCAAAACACAATATGTCTCTACCTCCTGTGGAATCACCTAGTAATTCAAAGGCATATTTCATCCGAGTTGTCTAGACTGTCATAGCCATTGGAAAATTAAAAATAAAAAATGTTCGGCTCTCACTGTGCTGTGTAACGAAGGGATGGGGATCCTCAGAGAGATCATAACTTTCCAAGTGCAGGCCACCATTCTGCTCTGAAAACAAAACAAGCCCAAGTGTGTTTGCTATGACTTTGGAAACGCGCTTTTAAAGATTTAGAGTTAAAATAAAATACCTCTTCCAGAAATGGAGGCGTGGGACCCATCACGGGGGTTCGCATCGTCTGTCTCGCTTGCAAGGGAGGGTTGTTTGGAAAGCAAGGTCACACAAAATCCCACTGGAATAAACTTCTTGGTTCGACCAAATTGTTTGGTTGTAATAGGATTTGGGGACAATTATTGCACTGCTAGAAATCACTTTTGAAAACTGTTAAGGCCAGAAATGAAATAGAACTTATCAAGCCTCTCTGTAGTTAAATCAGCAGGAGAAGAATCTTGAGCTTAATCCATTTTGGAAAATGACATGCCCAGCCAACCTGGGACTGACTCCAGCTTTGAAATTAAAACAACCTGTGCTCATTTCTTAGCTCTGCTGGTTTCTAACAAGTTATTTTAAACTATCTGGACCTTGGTTTTCACATTGGGTAAAATGGTGATAACTATCTGAGAATATAGTGATAATGGTTAAAGTTAAATCATTAAAATATTTATTCAAAGCCAACATCCTCTTAACAGATACATAGAAAATGCAGCTAAATAGTAGTTATGGGCCATGGGCACAACAGCAAGCACAATACTTTCAGGATACTTTTGTGTCACGTAGCTCCTCATTATTTAGTGGGGGAAAGTTGCTAATATCTGAAATTTTGAATTTAGGATTTGGAGATGATTTTGCTGAAAAGATAGAGATGAGGAAGGAAGACAGGAATTTGAAAGGTGGCTGGGGATATGGCTCAGTGATAGACTGTTTGCCTGACATGTGTGAGGCTCTGGGTTCAATTTCCCAGCAACTCAATTAAAAACATCAACCCCAAAGGAAATTGCTTTTAACCTGATCTTGAAATTGGGACAATATTTTCCCTTCACTCAACTATAATCAGATGATGTTTGTTATGTAATTTTATATTTGACAGTTTCTATGATAGTTCTAGGGACAGAAATTAACAAGCTAGAGAGCTTCTTTGGCCCCATAGAACTCACTGTTTATCATGGGACATGGATGTTAACCAAGTAATTACACAAATAATTAAGCACAACTGTCACAAGTGCCATCAAGGGAAGGTGCAGTGTGCTTGGAAAGTATACAACAGAGGAAATCTAACCAGAAACATAGCTTCCTACTCCCTGTGGACTTATCCCCAACAGAAATGTGAAATTTGAAGTTTGCCCACAATATTCTTTCCAAACCCATGTTCTCTCCATGCTTGAGGGAACCAGCTTCTGATAGTCCTTTGAAAATGACTCTGTATAACTTATCTTTTTACTCACAGAATTTGATAAAAGTGCTAGTTAGGTGGTATTTGTACATCCCTAAAGAGTAGGGAATGGGAAAAAGATGAATGATTATCCATCTTCTTCATTTTAAGACAGGATCATTTTTTATTTCTACCTGCACTGGGCCTTAGTCTCTATTCAGACACACACATCTTCACCCCCTCACCCAAGGAAGAGGAGTTTGTCTCAATTATCCCTTTTTTAGTATGCTCTGACTAATGCCATGAATTTCCACCTCTTATCATGGTACCAGGCATGATTAAACCTTTTCTAAACTTATCAAACTGAGTAACCTCATGGTTGATTTTGGACACTGTTCTTTCTACTGTTGGTAAACCAAGAAGAGGGTGAAGGATGATTATAGATAACTTACTACTTGTAAGTTTGATCTAGGTCATTCCTATCTAATACTGCATTTCTTCCCCACCAAATATTACTGGTAAATTTATTTAGCAAAGTAAAATGAATTACAGAGCATCAGAGTCAGAAGAAACCTTGAAGTTTCTAACAATTTTTACTCTGCCAAGTGATAGAAAATAATTCACATTGATTTATCCCAATTTAGGTAATGTATTGACTGAATCAACTGTTAAAAAACAAAACAAAGAAAGTAAAATTCAAAGCTGGAAGTCCTGTCTTCCATGTAACCTGATCAGAGGTAAAGAAGTGGGCTGGGTTGGAGCACTTGCCTACCATGTCTGAGGCCTTGGATTTAATCACCAGCACCAAAACCCAAAGCACAATGAAAACAAAAATCAAAGGTAAAGAATCTAGCTCCTCTCCACCTCTTATTTGTAGTGTGAAACCAGGGAAGTTACCACAGACCGACTTGACACTCATGCATCCTGTTGTGGTGGGGATCTGGAATGTTCTCCGCAAAGCTTGGATGAATAATGTAAATGGACTATGGGGTGATAACTGTAGGAAGGTAAGCATGTTCTTGGGGACATTATCTTGTCCCTGCCCCTCTTCTTCCCTTTTCTTCCCAGTGGTCATGTTCTGAGAACATTATATTATATTTGTCAAATTGTTGAGGGCTTAGGAGTCTAACTACTTCCATCAAACAACACCATAAACAGGAACACACGAGAACGCAGCTCTAGCATCCCTTTCCAACATTGGTGAGTTGACAGCATGTGAGGGTAAAACTACTCACCAACATAAAAGAGTGATCCTTTAGGACAATTGGGCCTTCTGAAGCCCTCTTCACTAATCATCCAACTCTTATTTCTCCATCTGGTATTAGTTTAAAAACATGCCTCCATTATTCATTCTTGATTTGGAACAATTTTTTTTATCGTTGTTTAAGAAAGTTTTTGTGACAATCTAGACTTCTTAAATATAAGTATTATTTATTGAGCAACCTATGTACCAGGAGCTATACATGGTCTTTATTCACTGAATCCACAACAGATCTTAACATAAATCTTATGGAAAGCTATTTAAGATTCTATTGGTTCTTAGAGAGGTGAATTCATGGTGAAGAAGGTAACTGTATTCCATAAATATCGGTGACAATGACAGAGGTTTAGCGTTTGATACTTTGAATTTAATATCCTAAAATATAAAAATGGTCAAATTAGTGATGGCTTGTATTTACAGGAGAAGATACTATAAAAACTTTTCAAAAAGTTATTTTAGAAAATGACATGAAATTGTAAATTATATGGGAAGTATAAAAGCTAGACTATAAAACAATATTATATGTTCTAAATTTATCTGTTACACACATATGTATACCAATATTTTTATATGTATTTAAGTGCAAGTACATAATATTATTCTTATTTTTGGTATTTCACCAAATGTTATCACAGTGGGAAGTAAATTTGGGAATTTATTTAACATAACACGAAAAACAGATCACCGAAATTTCAAAATAAACTTAATAATATTTGTGGAATATGAAATTATCCAATATCTGCAAATATGTAATTCAGGCTTTTAACATTCAATAAAATGTCATTTGGGTTCTTTATATAAAGAACTCAAAAAACTTAACACCAAAAAAAAAACAAATGACCCAATCAATAAATGGTCCAAGGAACTGAACATACACTTCTCAGAAGATGATATACAATTAATCAACAGATATATGAAAAAATGCTCAACATCTCTAGCAATTAAAGCAATACAAATCAAAACTACTCTAAGATTTCATCTCACTCCAGTCAGAATGGCAGCTATTAAGAATACATAACAATAAGTGTTGGCCGGGATGGGGGAGGGAAAGGCCCACTCATACATTACTGGTGGGACTGCAAATTGTTGCAACCAACCTGGAAAACAGTATGGAGATTCCTTGGAAAACTGAAATAGAACCACCATTTGATGCAGCTATACCACTCCTCGGTTTATACTCAAAGGACTTAAAAAGAGCACACTACAGTGATGCAGCTACATCAATGTTTATAACAGCTCAATTCACAAAAAGTAAATTGTGGAACCAACCTAGATGCCCTTCATTTGATAAATGGATAAAGAAACTGTGGTATATATACACAATAGAATATTATTCAGCATTAAAAAAATAAAATCATGGCATTTGAAGGTAAGTGGAAGGAATTGGAGAATATCATGCTAGGTGAAGGAAGCCAATCCCCCAAAACCAAAGGCCGAATGTCTTCTCTGATACAAGGATGCTGATTCATAATGGGGATGGAGTAGGGGAGCACGGGAGGAATGGAGGAGCTTTAGATAGAGTGAAGGGGAGAGAGGGGAAGGGAAGGAGCAGGGAGGTGAAATGAGATGGACATCATTACCCTACGAAGGCACGACTGGTGTGACTCTACTTTGTGTACAACCAGAGACATGAAAAATTGTGCTGTATATATGTACTATGAATTGAAATGCATTCCGCTGTCATGTATAACAAATTAGAATAAATAAAAAAATTTTAAAAAGTCATTTGGCATGCAAACCAGTTGGAAAAATATGATTTGCTGAAAGAAAAGCCAATTGATAGAAACTAACCCAGAAGTGGCACAGATGATAGAATTAATATACAAGGAAACTGTGTTTTAAAAAGATGGAAGATTGAGCATGATAAGTAGAGCCACAGAGGAGAGCTGAAACCAGCACAGCCAAACTCACAGTACCTGAAAGGGGTTAGGGTTAAGGTTATAAGAATTCTTTAAATATTCTCAGTATATGATTTAAAAAAAAAATTACGAGTCTGTCCACAACTTGACTTTCTGTTTTCAAAACTCTGTTTTAAAGAGCAAAGTTTCCTACCTTGTAGATCAGTTTATTAATTTTTTTCAGCTTTGTCCTTCTTTATGTTCTAAGGAAACACAGTTTTAAAAGACCATTCTTTACCCTGGCTTTATATCTTTATTTTTCTTTTTTAGTATTTCCTAAAATTATGTTATGAATTTTTGTTTTGTGTTATATTTATTCTTAGGTGACAAAATAAAAGATAGTTGTTTATTTATTTGTCTACCTACTTATTCTAATCAGTTACAAATGATAGCAGAATGCTTCTTGATTCATTGTATACAAACGGAGCAGAATTTTTCACTTCTCTGGTTGTACTCAAAGTAGGGTCATACCATTCTTGCAATCCACATGTACCTAGGGTAATGATGGCTATCTTATTCCACTGTCTTTCCTACCCCCACTTATCAGAGAAAACATTTGGCCTTTGGTTTTTTGGGATTGGCTTACTTTGCTTAGCAGGATATTCTCTAACTCCAACCACTTACCGCAAATGCCATAATTTTATTTTCTTTTATTGATGAGTAATACTTCATTGTGTATATATACCACAGTTTCTTTATCCATTCATCTATTGACGGGTAGATTGGTTGGTTCCACAGTTTGGTTATTATGAATTGAGCTGCTTTAAACATTGATGTGGCTGTGTCACTATAGGATGCTCTTTTTTAGGTTCTTTGGGTATAGACAGAGGAGTGGCAAAGATAATTGTTTACCACTATTTTGAACCAAAACATTAAAAACATTTATTTGTTTTTAAACTACAAAATAACCTGACAATTTTTATAAAATTATGGAAACTCTTGAAGTAGAAAAAAGTTTGCTACTTGTTGAAAAAGAAAACCCTTGGAAGGGGGTCATGTACCAATGGCCCTGAGATCTATTGGTATTTCTTCATTAAGAATCCTGTCACCTTAGGAAATTGTTTCTTTCTGTGATTTAGTTTTCTTCTTTGGGAAACTGGAAGATTTAACTGAGTAACACCTACTTTCTCTCCCTGAATCTAATATCCTAGAACCTCTAAATAGTTTTTTGATCAATTTTTAATATTGTTTCTTAGAAGAAATGCAGTAAATTTATTGGATATTGGAATTTCTTGTAGAAACCTAAAAGTCATATAAAACGGAGGCCTCCTGTACTCTTTGACAAATTAAGCAAGAAACAACATTCATTAGTCATCGCGATTTTTCCAGGAAAATTACTTACATGGTTATCATGTGCTAGGCATTTTTCTCAGTGTGTGTGCACCAGGAGCGGGGGCATCACATGAGTATGTGAGAGGACACTTAACTATTTTAAACAACTATGCAAAGGGCTATCATTATCTCCTATTATTTGCAATTTTAGCAAATGAGAACTTGAGGTACAGAGAGTTAGAAAAAAATCCCAAGATCCACCCGGAATTGGAACCTGGCTTAATATTTGTAAGTAGGTGGAACACAGTCTTGAAGCATGACAGGGTTTTCAGCTGTGTCCCTGTGTGATTCTAGTGTTTAAGGTGCCGTTGAAGACAAGGGAGGCAGGACCCTTGCTGACATTTGCCATTAGTCACCTGCCCCCTTGCCACCCACAAATACCACAAAAACCCTCAATGCTGGCCTTTATCTCTCTGATAATAGCTGTACATTATCAGAGAACAATCTGGCTGACTTCTGAGGCCTCAGAAGAAACAAATTCTGCCTACATTTTGATCAGGCTCTCTCAACCTTATGATTCTGGACAAGTCTAGGGAATGAAACATCTTTCAACTTATTAAGTTGAACCCCATTTGTCCTCTGAAAAAGTAATAAAATGTGCCCCATGGGAGGTTAGTGATATTTCCCTCCACTCTGTAATGCTGTACTTTTTGCTGAAACCAACACTATTACCAGAATTGCTCACTTATAAAGTTCTCATAAATTAGAGTAAAAAACATTACAAGTTATATTTAAGCTGATAGGTCCCTTCAGGTAGCCCTTGCTGGAGTCCTGAGTGCCGGATGGATTACATTTACTCCTAAATCATCTGTGCTGAGCTTCAGTTTGCCAACTCTGTGCTGAGCCATCACTCCTCATCATATGTAGGGTACAGGGTGCCTGGTTAATATGAAAATGAACAACCCGAAGGTCTATTTTAAAAATAGAGAGCTTCATGGACAGGGTGGTGTATATTCATATCATTTATCAATTAAAGAAATGTACTCAGAATACTCATGAGAAAAAGGGTATGGTGTTGGCATTAAAATATAGCATGCCATAGAACAGTAAATGACAGACACCTCCAATCCAGTAAAACTAGATAGATCATACCATACGTATGCATGTATATAAAAGTGGAACAATATTGGGTTGTTATTCAGCTTTGTGTTGCTGTGACAAAAATACCTGACATGAGCAACTTAGATGAGGGAAAGTTTATTTAAGGCTTGCAGTTTCAGAGGTCTCAGTTCATAGACAGCTTACTCCATTGCTCTGGGTCCAACATCATAGAGAAAGGTCATGGTGGGGGGCATCTGTTCCCCTCATGGCAGCCAGGCAGCACAGAGAGGGATCAGAGGGCAGGGGAGAGGGGGCCCAGGGATGATAAGCCCTTCCAGGACATGTACCCCATGACCCAGCCTTCCAGCCACCCCCACTTGCCTATGGTTACCACCATGTTCATTCAAACTAGAGTGAACTGATTAAGTTACCGCTCTCACAATCCAATCAGTTCACCTCTGAACACCCCTGCATGAACACAGGAGCTTTAGGGGAACACCTTATATCCAAACAATCACAAATATGAATTGAAGTTTTAATAGTGTCTATATGGTAGACAATTGACTTCAACCATCTTTTTAATTCTTTCCCGTTTCTCAAATTTTCTTCAATGAGCAGAT
This sequence comes from Ictidomys tridecemlineatus, assembly GCF_052094955.1. Classification (NCBI taxonomy): domain Eukaryota; kingdom Metazoa; phylum Chordata; class Mammalia; order Rodentia; family Sciuridae; genus Ictidomys; species Ictidomys tridecemlineatus. Next base: position 14,464,157 of record NC_135483.1, on the reverse strand, counting down.
ATTATTTTCTAGAAATAAAGTAAAACGTATTATATTGTATAAACTTGAGAAGATAGAGGAAAGTAAAATTAAGAAAACTACGATCCACAATCAGCCATAATATCACCACTATTGTTAATATTCTGAGGAGTTTTACTTACACTCTGTTTACAAATATTTGTGATAGTTTTAATTTGTACACTTTTTATTAGAGTATAAATGTGATCTAGGCTTCATCTTTTCAGTGTTCATTCATACATCTTGCCAATATTCACATTTACTATTATGGGTAAAATTGTGTCCTTCTCTCTCAATTAATATTGAAGACCTAATCCCCAGGACCTAGGAATGTGATTAAATTTAGAGACAAAGTGTTGAAAGTGATGATTCATGGTCTGAGGATATAGCTCAGTGGTCAGGTATTTGTGTAGGATGTACAGAGCCTTGGGTTCGATCTGCAGCCAATGGCCTAATTTAACTAATATTAGGCCATTGGCTGGGTCCTAATCCTATCTGTCCATTGTTCTTATAAGAGGGAACATGGACACAGACACATATAAAGGGAAAATCATGTAAGGAAAGCCATCGGCAGCCAAGGAGAGAGGCCCCAGAGAAATCACTCTGCAGATACCTTGACCTAGGACTTCCAGCCTCCAGAACTGTGAGAAAATACACTTCTGTGGTTTCAGCCCTCAGTCTGTGGGTATTGTATGTGGTCTCTGGTGATTGATAGAATCGTGGTTGTCAGTGCTGGGGATGGAGCAATGCATGGGCTCACGATCTGGGAGTCTGAAAATAAATAACAGATATGCAAAACAACAGGTGCACATACGTTTGGTAGCAAAAGTCCTTAGGGCCAAGGAGAAGAGCACACAGCTCTAGCTCATGTACTTTCCCTGTCCCTCTCCCTTCAGCTCCACACAGCTCCTCTCTCAATTTATGTTAATTCTTGGCTATTGCCAACCGTAGCCCAAATATTTTATTGATTCTTTTTTATTAAAAGCAGCTTTATTGCCCTATAAAACTCAATACTATACAACCCACTCAATTACAGTTCAGTGTTTTGAGTTTATTCACAGGCAAATCAAACTACCACCAGAATCCAATTTTAGAAGATGTTGATTCACCCCAAAAAAGAAACCCATTAGTAATCACTCCGACTTCCTATCACCAGGCCCCTCCCTGCCCCTGACTCTAAGCAACTGCTCATCTTTGTGCATATAGAGATTTGGTGATTCTGGAATGTCATACATATAGAATCACAACAATATGTGCTATTGTGTGACTGACCTTCCTCTTAACATGGGGTTTTCAAGGTTCGTTGATATAACATGTTTTATTACTTGTTTCTTTCTTTTTTTAATTTAGGTGATATTCACATAACATAAAATTAACCATTTAGTGGCATTTGACACATTTACAGTGTTATAAAACTACCACTTCTGTTTAGTTTCAAAACATTTTCATTATCCACATAGGGGAGTCTTTATGTCTGTTAAGCAGTTAACCCCATTCCATTCTCCACTTGTCTCTGACAACTGCTTATCTGCTATTTGCATCTAAAAGTTGAACTATTCTAGAAATTTCATGTTTATAGCATCATGCAATATGTGGCCTTTTTTCCCCCTGGCTCCTTTCACACCATAACATTTCAAGGTTTATCTGCATTGTTGTATATGAATACTTCATTTCTGTTTTGTGACCAAATAATATTCCATTGTATGGATATACCACATTTCTTTTATCTATTAGACAGTTTTTTGTCTTCCGACTATCATGAACTGAGCAATTTGGAGATTCATGCACAAGGTTCTCTTGAATACCTCTTCATTTTGGGGGTATAAACTTGAGAGTGAATTTGCTGAATCATAAGGTAATTTTCTGTTTCGTTGGATGAGAAACTACTAAAATGGATTTTCACAGTAATTATACCATTTTAACATCCTGGTAGCAGGTACAAATGTTCCAATTTTTCCACATTCTTGACAGCACTCATTATTTTCTATTTTACTGGCTATAGCCACCCAAGTAAATATGAAGTAGTATCTCACTATTGCTCTTTCAGGGACAGTTTCTACCTTTTCATTTATATAGATCAGGTTTTTCTATTTCTTTGACATCTTATAATATTTGGGTGAAAACTCTACATTTTAGATGATATATCAACCCTGGGTAGAAATTCCCTACTTCCTGGGTTGTTACTTTGTTTATTTTGCTTAGTTTATTTGCTTAGTTGACTTGGCTGAAGGAATCTTGCAGAGTTTATTTCTCCTGCAGCCTGCTGCCTCTGGTATTTGTGGTAATTGTGGCAATCAGAGAGTTCCCCCTTTGAATTTGTCTTCTAGCCTGTCTACTTTAAGTTTACCTCTGGTAAGCATAAGCCACTTACTGGTGAAAGAGTTTGGGTACATTCTATTGGCAGTTGTATGTCCCTTTTACTTTTGGATTCCTGCTGCTAATACAGTTCAGGATGTTTATGAACTTTGTCTCACATTCAGCCATGGATTAGGAAGTTGGAGGCTCCCTGCACTATCATTAGGGTATTATGTTCCCCTCCCACAAAAAAATTAAAAATACCATATGTTGAAATCCTAATCTTATTATCTCAGGATGTGACATTATTTGAAAATAGGGTAACAGAAGATGTAATTAGCTAAGATCAAGTCATATTGGAGGAGGGTGGGGGTCTAATTCGGTATGACTGGTGTTCTTACAAGAAGACTATCATGGCAAAACTGAGAAACAAGGAGAATATCATGTTAAGAAGGATGATTGGGGTATGTAGCCAAAAGCCACAGAATGCCAAAGATTGCCAGAAAACTACCAGAACCTGGGAAATTGCAAGGAAGAATTATCCTCCCACATTTCAGAGGAGGTTACTGTAATTTCGAACTTCTAGTCTCTCAAACTTTGAGACAATATGTTTCTGTTCTTTCAAGCTGCCTAGAAGATGATACTTTTCCACAGCAGTCTGGAGAAACAACCTAGGATACTAATGGGAATGAGGGCTATTTTCATTGAGCTGGAAAAGTAAGTTAGTAAGCGATAATCAGTGCAAACCTGAAAGGTTAGGATAATATAATTGAAGACTGAAATATAAAATTCTAAGATTTCAATGGGAATTGATTTTGAGCCAAAAAAAATGTTCAAAGGCATGCTCCTGAGAATGTATAAATGAAGAGTAATGCAAGTGAAGGCTGGGAGCTACGAGATTAAGACTTGACTATGCACTCCATTATGAAATGCCTCAGGGTCAAGTAGAGGCTGGAATGGAGAGAGTCAGGTGCCAAAAATCTTCAAAACTACAGGAAAATACAAAATGGTCAGAGGATGAAAATCCCAAGAAAGAAGGAGGGGAGAATTTTTGTATAGCAATTCATCATAACCAATAAAAATTATTTGGAAATGACAGTAAGAAGTAGAAAACCAAGGATCCACTCTTTTGGCCTCTGAAAGAGTAAGGAATGTTTAAGTAAATATTTTCCACTGGGAAGTGCTTTTGGGTATTTGGCATCACTAGGTAAGAAAAAGCCAGATTTCAGAGAGAGTAATATGTGTAGCTAGTAATATTTGAAGATTTTTGAGGCTATTAGAATTTCTTAATGTGGTGCAAGTATTCTAAGAGAATTCAAATTCTTATCAGTTTTCAATGGGATTATGTCCTGATAAACCCTATCTACATAAATTTAAAAAATATATGAAATTGAAAATATGTTTAATATACATACCTACCAAAGACCCTAACCTAGCCCTGTAAGAGTACTATTTCCCCTTAGAACTGTGTGGCTGAGAGGGAGCAGCCCTCTGTACTGCTGTAAGGCTTCATGAGAGAGCCTCAGGCTGCATGATTAGCCCAGGAAAAGATCAAAATTCAAAACTCAAATTCCGAACCTAAATAATGTTTCTACTGAGTATGAATCACTTTCACGTCATCATAAAGTGAAGAAAGACTTAAGTTGAGTTGTTGTAAGCTGGGGATGGTGTTTAACTGGAAACGATTGATCGGGTTATATTAAAGTAAGCAGAGCAAGAGGCAGGATGTACAGAATAATGAGGGTGTCATAGTTTAGATATGTAGCGTTCCCCAAAGACTCATGTATTGACGATGTGGTCACTAATGCAGTGGTGCTCAGATTCGGAACACTTGGAAAGTAATTGGATCATGAAGGCTCTGGCTTTATCAATAGATTAATCTTGACAGGTTCATAGCTGATGGCATTATGGGGACTGGTGGAAACTTTAGGAGCTGTTGCCTAGTTGGAAGAAGTAGTTCACTGCAATGTGTTCTGGAAGGGATTTTCTTGTCTCTGGCCCCTTTCTCCCCCTCCCCATCTATCTCTACCTCTATCTCTATCTCTATCTCTATCTCTATCTCTATCTCTATCTCTATCTCTATCTCTATCTTTCTGTCTCCAAGTTGCTAAGAAGTTGAGCAGCTTTGTTTTGCCACATGCTTCTGCTCTAACATGCTCCCTCAACATAGGCTTAGAAATAATGGAGTCACCTGACCATGGAGTAAAAACTGCAACTGTGAGCCAAAACAAATCTTTCTTTCTATAAGTTAATTTTAAAAGCATTTTGTTACAGCAACAAAAGCTGGCACAGAAAAATGGTAAGAGGAGTGAGATCGTTTTCTGAGTATACCTGACCACATCATTCAGAAGGTTTTAGAACTTGTTTGTGGGAGAAATTTGGAAAAGCTGGGAGATGCATGATATAGAAGCTCTAGAACATTGCAAGCAGAACTTATTGGACAATTCTTATGTGAACTCAGAAGACCAAATGCTAATAGAAATGTGGATAGTAAAGGTGATATTCATGAATGTTCAAATGAGAATGAGAAATCTATTGGGACTTGGAGTAGAGGCCATTTGTATTCCATGCTGTGGAAAAACAGGTCTACATTTCATCCATACCCTGAGGCTCTGTACGAGGCTGAGTTTAAATGTGATGGACTAATTAGTTTGGCAGGAGAAATTTCAAGACAGCCCAGCATTCAGGTCATGGCATGGGTATTGACATCTGCTTCTTACCAGGCTTACAATGAGAATTGTAAATGAGAAGCCGAAAAGAAAGATATGAAAAACTTAGTTTGGCCAGAAAAGGAGCATTATACTATTATGTATAACTAAAAAGAACCAATACAATAATTTAAAAGATGAAGAAAGTGAAATGGTTGCTGAAGAGTTTCACCAGGAAGGAGAAACCAAGTACTTTGCACAGAGACAATAGGAAACATGTCGTAAGAGAGTCTCAGGAGTCATCAAACCACACACAACATAGGCTCAAGGGTGCAAAAATTAGAAATTGCTTGAAAGACTTTGCTTTGAGAAAAGAGCTTGGGGGTACCCTGCCTTGACAATGCACCTGGGACACTGTCTCCCCAGAACTCATTTCACAATGTACGTATATCTATATACTCAGAGGCCACTGCTGCCATGGACAAGTTGGCCTGGATATTGGTCCCATTAGTGGCGAACTTCTGTGCAGTCCAGATGGTGCTGGTTTTGCATGAATGCAGAATGTTCAGGTTATGAAGGTTTATACCCTGAAGTCAAAGAAGAATTAGGCAGGCTAGGTAATGTAGGAATACCTATAAGAATCCCCTGATATGGGGAGGCTCCGAAATTGAAGTTCAGGATGCAGTGGAGACCCCAGGAAGTTAGAGATGCCAAGAACCTGGACTGTCTTCTGAGAAAAGCTGCAGGCAGTGAATAGGGCCAGTCGAGGCGAGTAGCTATGTGGGCTGCAACCAACAAGACCATAGGACCAGGGATGCCCAAAGCTTTTGGAACTACATCTTTCCATCATTTGCCCCATATGCTAGACATTGAGCTCTAGGATTTATGGCTTGCTGGGTTTTCAACTTGTTTTGGTCTCATCTCAACTTTCTATTTCTCCATTTCCCCATTTGGAGTAGGAATATTTACTCAATGTCTGTCCCACCATTGAATATTAGAAATATATAACTAGTTATGTGATTTTTATGGCTAGAGTATTCTTTGAGACTCAGAGGAAACTTTGGATTTGGACTTTTGAGCAACGCCAGAATCATTAAGACTATGGAAATTTATGAAGATGGACTCAAAAGCATTTTGAATTATGAGTTGAATATAAGTCTTTGGGCCTCATATGTAAAAACAATTCTCAATAATGAGGAAGATAGATATTTCCCAGTCTCTCTTGGAGTTAGGTGTGGCCAAATTTCCAAGTTTTAACCAATGGAATTTCAGCAAAACTGATGACTGGATGGCTCATATAGGGCTCCAACACATGTTCCTCCACACTCTTTCCCACTATGACCAGTATGGCCAAACTCTCAGTAATGACAAGTGGGGAAGGAGGATAAGAAAAATAAAGACTCACACATGCAGATTTTGAAGAGAAAGTTGAGGTCAGGTGGAGTGCTGCTCTCTGATGGAGAAACAGATCTGGTGAAACATTATGATTCTCTAGCATGAGAATTCCTTTATCCCCAGGAGCTGTGTGCCTGAGATCAAGGTCAAAGCTGATAAGACTCTTCTCCCATTCTCTGTCACCGCTCTCCATACATTCCTCTTCCTACTAATTAGGATGGCAAACACCAGGGTGACTTTGTGAAGAGCAGGTTGAAGGTAGCTGAATGAATATTATGGTTTGAATCTAGCTTGTATGCTGAAGGCTTGTTTGGTCCCCAGGGAGTAGAGTTCATGTGTAGGGTTCTTGGAAAGTAATTGGATCAGAGGGTTCTGACCTCATCAGTGATTCATCAGTGGGATCATGGGTGATGGTACTAGGAGGAGGTGGTGGAAACTTCAGGAAGCAGGGCCTAGTTGCATGAAGCAGGTCACTAGGGGCACGCCTCTGGGATGGTTTTCATGTCCCTGACCCCTTTCGCGAGCCCCTCTCTCTCTCTCTCTCTCTCTCTCTCTCTCTCTCTCTCTCTCTCTCTCTCTCTCTCTCCTTCCCAACTGACATCAGGTAATCAGTTTTCCCCTGCCATTACCTCTGCCATGATGCTTTACCTCATCACAGACCAGAGCAATAAAGCCATTCAACCCTCCACTGAAACCTGTGAAACCATGAGCCAGAATCACTCTTTACTCCTTTAAATTGTTTTTCTCAGGAATTTGTCCCAGTGACAGAAAGATGAGAAACACACTGGACTGTCATCAAACTATTACATGAGAAAATTACTCTTGAGTCAGGTCATTCCATATTTGGGTTTATGTGTTATTGTCAGCTACTCCACTCTAATACTGGGGACCATCACAGCACTTTCCTGATAGTGTTATCACAACTATATGAGTTATGTATATGTAAAATGCTTAGAATAGATGCAGGTCAAATATAAGTGGATGAGGACTATGAACTCTTCAAAAACTCTGCAGTCCCATTTCCAGCAAATGTTGATTTGTTCCAGTTGTTTTATTTGTAATACAATCAAATATTCAGGGAAAATTTTCTCATTACCTGTGCAAAGTCTTAATGATGGAGACCACTGGTTAATTCTCCAGAGATTAGGGAAGCCAGCATACTGATTTAGTGCTAACCTCATTAGACAGGGACTGAGGAAGAGAGAGGATTAACAGCAGGATGAGCTGCACCATTAAATACCAAATTGTTATCCAATTAGGTGTTCTCCAAATGAGCACTGTATTGTTTCTAGATATCAGATACCAAATCTCAAGGAGTTTCAGCATCTTTCTAATTCTAAAATGTTTGATTAACCTTGATTGCACTCTTGCTCTTAATTTAAATTTTGCACTAAGCTGGAAAAATCCATCCTGAACTTGAAATTGTTTCTTAGTAACATGAGATTTTGGGGGGCATACTTCTGAACAGAAAACTTTTGATAAAAAGTGCATGGGCGTTTTGCCAGTCTCATGCAGGTAGGGTAGGACGGCAAGGCTGTTTGTGGATGATCTTTGGAGAGATCATGTGATTGAATAGCATGTTCTCTTCTTCTCTGCTCCTTCATGCATTAATTCTTGCATGCATTCATTTGTGAATTGTGCAAGTTCATTCATTCTACAAATCAGAATAAGTCACTGGCAGAGTTGATACACATGGAAGGGGAATGGGGACTGTTGGGAGAAGTGAGTTCTAGGTTATTCAGGACAGTAAATTTGAGGCTTCAGGCTGGAAAAGAACAGTATGTTCAGGAGACTATAAGTAAGGTTTGCTAATAAAAAAATGACAGGAAGTATACAATTTACAAAACACTGTATAACCTTGCAAATATAAGCCTCAGGTATCTGTAGAGAAGAGAGTATTCAATAGTGCTATTGGCACCTACTGTAGAGTCTGTTACCCAACATTTTCAGGCCTAACTCCACCAGTGCCTATCACAAGTGAAACAAAGCCAAGAAGCATAAATCAAACACCCTTTCATGGAAAGCTAGAGTGGCCTGGATCAGAATATTCATTTCCAGACACCTGATACTGTGGTGCTCTAGTGATAGGTGGCTGCTGAACTGGAAGCCATAGAACTCACAGAAGAGAGTTGACCCTTTACTGAGCAGACTAATACCTGCCTCTGGTATACATTTCTCTCATCAGACAAAGGATCAAGGAAAACACATTATGCACCAGAGAGAATGTTTTTGAGGGAAGGGTAATGGGTTTGAAGCTGGCAGACAAGTGAAAACAATGTAAAATTAAATTAAAAAGTGAAGTCTGGCATTAAGGATGATGAGCACATGCTATGAATTCAAGGGTATAGTTAATCCTGTGGATATGGGATCCGAATACATAAAAAAAAACAAAACAATAATGATTGGAAAACAAAAAGATCACCCAGAAAGGACAAAAATGAGAATATTTCCCTGCAGCAACACCTGGTTAAAGAAGCCATCTATGGTGGTATTAAATCTAATGCGAGTTGAGCACAGGGTTACATGCCTGTAATCCCAGCGGCTTGGGAGGCTGAGGCAAGAGAATTGTGAGTTCAAAGCCAGCCTCAGCAACAGCAAGGCACTAAGCAACTCAGTGAGATCCTGTGTCTAAATAGAATACAAAATAGGGCTGGGAGTGTGTCTCCATGGTCAAATGCCCCTAAATTCAATCCCCAGTACCAAAAATAATGCTAATGCCAGGACAACACCCCATAGTATTATCAGTTTGCCTTCTATGCGCTTTTATTTAAAGTTAGCTCATTCATAAGACATGGAACATTATAACCCCACTATGTAGGCTTAGTCATTCCCAGTTAATTCTTTGATTGTCTGAAGAATTGAATTAAGACTTTCTGTGTAATTATGGGGGCTTAAAAATATGACTTTTAATTTAAACTAAATCAATCTAATGGAATTAAAATATTAGTATCACTTATTATTTGAGAACTTGGCCAAGTTATTTAACACCTCTCTCTCTCTCTCTCTCTCTCTCTCTCTCTCTCTCTCTCTCTCTCTCTCTGCTTTCTGATCATCATGTGAGCTGCTTTCCTTCTCAACACTTTCTGACATGATGTTCAGCCTAATCTTGAGCCTGACGAATAGAGCCAGCTGTCTATGGACTGAGACCTCTAAAACCGGGAGCCCCCAAATAAACTTTTCCTCCTCTACAATTGTGCTGGTTGTGTCTTTTAGTCACAGCAGTGAAAAAGCTGACTAAAACAGACATCAAATGGTATAATAATGCCAGGCACAAGGAAAACACTTAAAAACAGACATCAATGCTCTCTTACTATTATTTTAGGCTCTCTTACTATTAATGCTCTATTACTATTATTTTAGTAATATTTATTTACCAAGTCCAGGAAGGAAGTATTCAACTTCACCTACTGTCCTGAGGTTTATGCCCCAGGTTGTCTTTAGAACTCTACTGCCCAGGTAGATTACCAGGAATATCAATATCCAAATATTTTCAGGAAAATAAAAGACTAATGAGTAAATGAATTTGGGGAATCATTAAGCTTGCCTAAAAAAGCATCTCCCAAACTTGTCTGACTGAACCATTTTGTTTGTGGTTCAATACATGAGCATGCTGAGGAGCATGCCTGTGGAGATCCATCTGGACCAGTATGGTAAAGAAAACTCGTGTCTGGAATGTGCAGTCTAGCAGGTAGCGAGCCAGGTTCTGCTTGTGTTTTGACCCCGCTTGCTGGTTATTTGATTTGGGGTAAATTCCCTGCTTCTGTTTCCTCATACATATTAGGGTGATAATAATTGTGTCATTCCTACAGGGTTGTGAGCACTAAATGAGTTGATATTTCTAAAAGGCTTGAAACAGAGTCTTGAACACACACAAAAAAATGCCTAATAGGTAATTTCTGTGATCATTGTAATCATTTTATATCTATATAAAACTTAAGGGCCCTCTGATGAAAAGTGAGCCAGTTTTGCACTTAGGATGCTGAGGTCTCTGCCTTTAATCACACTCTTATAGAAAGTTCCAGAGGGACCTTCCCTTCAGCATGGCAAGGCCTGACCATTTTCAGTCACCTCCACCTGGGACCGTATCGTTATTCCAAGTCCCAGTGTGTCAAGTTTTGTGTGTCAACACACCAAAGCTGTCTATTTGCTAGGGCTGGATTTACCAAACTCTCAATCTCTTTCCCTTTCTGGGTCTCCTTTCTTTCCAACATATGGGGCCCTAGAAATGAAAGGCTGCAGTCCCCTCATCCGTTCCAGGGTTAAGTTCACATTAGGTGATGCACAACTGCAGCAAAGAGAGATGACTTTCTAGGGACCAGATTGTCATTTGAAAAAAAAAAAAAAATCAATTGGGCATTGTACTTGGTCACCGTTCTTCCTAAAATAAATAAATAAATAAATAAAATAACACTGATTTAATCTGCCGACTTCAGTGGGGGCTGAACTATGTCCATTTGGGAAGTGCATTACTGGGATGGGTGGCCATGACAGAGTGAAGGTGAAGGAAATTCTTTTTCATCTCTTACTACTCTTCTCCATTTTCATCCTATATTAAGAAACGAGTGCAGTTTTGTCATGTGCTGCTGTTCCAGAACCATCCTCAGAGACCTGCCTCTGACACACTCAGCCCTACAGTTGAGGGAGAAGGGATGTTCCTCGTGTTTCTAGGGAATTTGAAAATGTCACCTGAATTGGGAAGAAGTAGTCAAGAAGTTGAATTTTCAGATCCATTTTTTGCCATATAGCAAACAACTTTTTGCTACCGACTGTGGTACACCTCTTCTTCATTTTATAAAAGGCTAATTTTATTTGAAAAACCATATTCCCTACCCTATGAGATAAGTCATTATTGGTACAATAATAATTCCTTTGGTTGGAGGTTTATTTTTTCAGATGGTTATGCAGCAAAGAATGGGCATTAACATAAGTCAACGGCTTGTGAAAGAATAATTTTTTTAGGAAAATAAAAGAGTGACAGTCACAAAAAGATACCCTCCTTTCTTAATTCTATTCTCTTTCATCTGTTCTCTTAACCACTAAAGTTGTAAGACCACCTTTCAATAAAAGGGGATATTGGACCAACCAGCTCAAAATGATCACACAGAAAGATGGGAGGATTCTGGATTCCTAATGAGATTGTTGTGTGGTTAAACCAACCCTTAGCTCCTGCCCTCTGTTCTTCTAATGACATAAAACCTAACGACATTACTTGAGTTGTGTTTGTTGGACAACCCAATGTCTGCAGAATTTGCAGCTGCATTCCTGATGAAATATTATGTGAAAGTCCTGAGATATAGGAAGGTTGACTGCATTCAACCAGCTGCAGATTCCAACCAGCTTGTATCCAAACATAACTCATTTAAAGCTCCAGGTGTTCTGTTGACAAGCCAAGTTCTCTGGGATAATTTACCTAACATCTCTGTGGATTCACTTTATCATCTTTAAAGTGGGGACAGTGGTCTTTAAGAGGATGGTTGGGAGGATTAAATGACTCTGCATAGAAAATTCCTAGCGTGTAGTAGAAACTTTATTTCTCTGTTCTACATCCAAATTTAGGTGTAAGAGGGGATTTGGATTATATTGTGGGATAGGTTGCTGTATTAAATGTTTTCAATTATACAGAATAAAGAATATTTTGTTTCTAAAAAGAGTTGAAAGTAGGAAAGTTCCAGCGCAATGCTGAGTCAGAGAGTGAGACTGGATCCATGCTTCCAGAAGCTTCTGGCTCTGGAGTTTTCTGTAACTTTTTCTCACTGTTGCTGTTGACAACTGCTCCAGGTTGATGGTGCTGCTTTTTGAGTCTTCCTCCAGAGGATTTCCCCAAAATATCACCTGAGAATATTAAGAAGCAATGAACATAGCTGCCCAGCTGCCCAACAGCACATACCCAAAGAAGCCTGCCCTATTAAACTCCGGAGCCTTCACAGTGAGCTTCCTCCGGTCCCAGAGCTAGGTAACACAGAGTGCCCATGTGGCAGGAAAACTCTGAATTGCTCTTGGACTAGGTTCCCTAGGAGCTGACCCTGTTATGGGGCATTCACCAACAGGAATTTATTAAGGAGTGCTACAAGGAGAAAGTGGTGATTGGTGGTGGAAGAAAGAGAAAGGTGTAATTTCTGTCAAAGTACCACCCCCAGTCTGATACTGCAAAATAAATACATATCAGCCTTGCTGAAGATGAGCTTTATAATACCACAAATTCAGTCATTGGCTTGAGATCCTGTGGTGGGTGCTCTGATTCTAGTTGTTGGGTGATTTAAATAAAGCTGTCATGAACATTCTTGTACAAGCATTGACATATGTGTTTATATATACATAAGATATAATATATGCATATATAAACACATACACAAATATAAATATTTTACTTGGGCAAATACTTAAGTGTGAACTTCCTGGGCCATAGTGTAGAGATACAATTACTTGTGCAATTTAAATATATTTATCTGTCATTTTATGCTCCCAGGAACAATATATGAGGACCCCTGTTGATCTTCATTCTCAGCATTTGATTTTATGAATATTTTAAATTTTAGCTATTCAAGTGTGTGTAGAGTATTATTATTTATATTTAATTTGCATTTCTGAAATAGCTAATAATGTTTGGTAATTTTCTTTATGCTTATTATCATTTACATAGTTTAATAAATTAATGTACACTTACATTAATGTACACTTATTATTTATTAAAATACTCATTTAGGAATATTATCCATCTTTATTTGGGCTTTTAAAAAAATTCTTGTTCAGATTTGTAGGAGCTCTTCATGCATTCCTAATACCAGCTACATGTCGGATGTAAGAATCATGAATATTTTCTCCAGTAAATAAGCTTATGTTTATATATGTATTTATCTGCTTATCTTATAACAATAGTGTAAGTTTTCTTATATCATGTAAAAACTTTTACTTCTTCTCCCGTTCAATCTTTTGTGCTCTTTTTATGATGTATTTTACTTTTATGTGATAATTGATTATCTTTGAACTAATTAAAACTTATGAAAGAAAGTACCTTACACCTTACTTTTACCATTTATAATACTCTTCCAAGTTTCCATTTAACTTTCTGCCTCAAGAATTTTCTTTAATATTTCTTGTAGCACAGATATGTTGACAACACATTCTCTTTGCTTCAGCTTGTCTTAAAAAATATTTCCCTTTTATGTTTCTAAGACATTTTCACTGAGTATAGAGACGAGGCTGGCAGTATTTTTCAGCCCTTTAAAGATGCTGCTCCACCAGAAATGTCCTTTAGTTTCTAATGAGAAATCTTCCACAGTTTTTAACTTCATTTTTCTGTGTAATGTCTTTTTTCTCTGGCTCCTGAGTGCCTAGATACGGCTTTTTTTTTTTTTTGCATTATTCATCCTTTTTCATCTTTGATTTGATGTCTTCCATCATTTTGGAAGAATCCTTAGCCATGATGTCTCCTGTCTTTCACCCTTTCCTCTCCTCCTGGGATTCCAAGTGCATGTATATTAGGCAGTTAGGTTTTGTTCTCATTTCTTAGATGATCTCTTCTGCTTCTTGTAAGACCCGTTTCTTCTGTTTGTGTGATTTGTATTCATCCTTCTCAAAGTTCACGGTTTGTTTCCTCAGATAGTTTTAGTCTGATGAGTCCATTGAAGGGACTCTTCATCTCCTCTCTCATCTCCAGTTTTTATTTCTGACATTTCCATTTGAGTTTTTTTTTTTTAAAAAATAGTTTCCTTAACTTTGATAAAACCCCAGAGCTGTCCATGCATTATTAGGATTTTGCCATGTTTTCTACTCTTAATTGTCACAGTCTAGCCCTTCCTGAAACCCTGCACCTCAAATAGTTTCATATCGTATCCAGTATTTTGGTTATTTTCAGCAAGAGGGTAAGACCAAGGACAGATACTCTGTCAAGATGAGAAATGAACTTGGAATTCCTATATTATTTAAGGTGAGAAATCTGGAACAAATGGTTTAATCTCTCAGTTACTTAATTTAAAAAAAAAGATGGATACATTATCTAATACCTGTCAATTACTCAAGCTAATATTTAGCTGACTGGATAGTCAAGGCAATTGTATGTAGTGGTTGAAAGTATGCACTCTTGAAATAAAGGATCTGGATTCAAATCCCTGTCCATCATTCACTTGGCTTTTAATTGTTGGCATTTATTTAATCTATCTTTGCCTCATTTTTGCTCACTGTGGAAAAAAAGGTGATAATAGAAGTTAATGATTGTACAGTTGTCGAAAGGACTACATGAGGAAAAAGAGTGTTTACGTTGCTCCACACAATGTGCACCCAGTCAATGTTACACATTATTTTCCTTCACCATTAGCTTTATTTTTCCTATCACCATCACCACCACTACCACCACCTCTCTGATAAATGCCCATAATTACCAATTGCTTTCCAATGGTCTTTTCAAATAGAAACTTCACAAGCAAGCTCTCCTATGCACATCTGTAATTCTCTTTCTGTCGTATACCTATTATCTTGCACATGTTTCAGGTCTAGGGGCAATTGGTTAGCCATAGGCCCTCTCTCTACTAGATTTCTTCTTTGTCCACACCACTGACTATCTACAGACTTTCAACTACAGTGTTCCAGTCACTTCTCAGAGGCAAACAAAGCATCCCTTTGAGGTAATTTGTCCTAGTGCTTCTCTCAGATCCTCTCTAGCTCCCTCCAGTCCTGTGATATTTTGGAATATCCATCTCAAGGTTTATACTTAATCTTCTTTTCTGAAATAATCCTGTTTAATAATTTTTCTTATGTTTATTGTCCACTTATATACTTCTTCATTAAAATACCCATTTAAGTATATTATCCATTTTTTATTTTGGCTGTTTTTTTAAATTTTTGTTTTGATTTGTAGGAGCTTGACTCTTGACCACATGTAACTGATTGTGCTTTTGCCTTGGGAACATCTGGATGCTGGAGGAGAACCCATTCTTATTACCAGGAAGATTGAGTCACCATCAACACTTTATTTTTGAATAGTCCTTATTTGAGATATGCATGAAAGACTCACATTACAAAGTGCTCTTAATTGTACTAAAAAGACCAAGTATTAGTTTTCTATTGCTTCCATAGCAAGTTACAACAAACTTAATGACTTAAAACGACACAATTGTGTTATCTGGCACTTCTATAGGTCAGAAATCTGCTGTAGAGTTTCATTGTGCTTATATAAAAGGTTTTGGGGGAAGGTTAGATTCCTTTCCTGGATGTTATAGGTGAGCATTTTCTTGCTCATTTGGATGGTTGACAGAATTTGGCTCCTGCTTTCTTGCGGGATAAGGTCATAGGGCAGTTTCCAGCTTCTAGGAAATCCCTGTATCCATATGTTCATGGTCTCCTTTCTCTATTTGCAAAATTATTGGCAAGGTCAATTTCTTCCCTTGCATTTCTTTCTGTTTGATGCTTCTGCATTTCTCAAGTCTCACCAAGCAGAGCCCTTGTGATTCCATCGGACTCAACCAGATAATCAAAGATTATCTCCCTTTTTTCATCATAGTTCCCTTTGCAATCTTGAGTCCCTTCGGGAACATCACATAATAACATAATATATTTAGAAGTTCCGGGCATAAAGGCATCAACATCTTTGGTGGATAATATATTTTTTGCTTACCACAGATCCTATCAAGTATTTCAACTATCAAAAGTTACTTTTTCATCCTAACAAGACTTTGTATTCTCTTTTCTCACACTTTTCCCAAGCCATTCCTCTTCCCCATCCTTTTAGTCACAGAAATCTGTATTTCTCACTCTTTTTATGCCAAGCATTGCATTGTTATATCATGTAACTTCAAAATTATAGACTTTATTGATTCTGCTACCCATGAAAACAGAATATTTATGGTAAATATTTAGGACCCACATCTCCTGGAAGGCGATGGGACAGGGTACGGTTTGGATGTGAGGTGTCCCCCAAAGGCTCATGTAGGAGACCATGGAAGAAGGTTCAGAGGAGAAAGGATTGGGTTGCGAAAGTCATAACCCAATCAGAGAATTAATCTCCTGATAGGGATTAACTGAGTGGTAAGTGAAGTGATAGGCTGTGGCTGGAGGAGGAGGGAATTGGGACAGGGCTTTGGGTATGTGTTTAGATCTGGCAAGTGGAGATCTCTCTCTCTCTCTCTCTCTCTCTCTCTCTCTCTCTCTCTCTCTCTCTGCATCCTGATTATCACGTGAACTGCTTCCCTCTGCCACACTCTTCTGCCATCATGTCCTGCCTCACCTTGAGCCGCAAGGAATGGAGCCTGCTGTCTATGGATGGAGACCTCTGAAACCATGAGCCCTGAATAAACTTGTCCTCCTCTAAAATTGTTCTGATCAGGTCCTTTTAATCACAGCAGTGAAAAAGCTGAGTAAAACAGATGGCCATCTTTAAACAGTTGAGTTCGCCTGTTAATTATCTCATCCCCAAAGTCTATTCTGCCCAAATAAATACAGTATGATCTTTAAGATTCATTCTTATGTTAACTGAAAGATGAATACAAGTGGAACCATCTCATTACTTGCATCTCTTCCTCTTCCCCACACTTCCTGCTATTGATGCATGCCATGTGAAGGCAGGCTTGATACTTTGTCGTGAGCCCTTCCTCACTCACCATTAATCATCAGAGTGGTGATAAAAATAAGAGTTTCACAGCATATTATAGTTTGCAAAATACTTTACAAATATGATCTCATGTTGTGTGTCAATCCTGTGAGCGAGGCAGGGAGCAGCTCCTACACGTCTTACTTTACATTTGAAGAAAATAAAGTTGAATGAAGGCAGTCTTGCCTGAGGTCACATAACTAGTCAATATGGATATTGCAGTAATCTATTTTTTCACTGTACCTACATGGGTAATACTGGAAATTGCTGTGATAATCACTTTCTAGTTTTTGATACTCTTAATAAATTTGATGGCCTAGTTTTTGTTCAAGTTAATAAATAGAATACATTAGCTATATTGACAATCATAATCTGTTTTCTAAAATATAATTTTAAGAAAACTATATTTTGTGGAATGAATTTAACAAAATCATTTTACATACAATATAAATATACAACAGGGAATTTCAACCTTATTTATATGTGGAAAGTATCAATAAAATATATTTATATATAAATAAACGAGCCGAAGGAAAATGAGTAGAAGAGAATAGGAGCAGGGAGGGAAAGGGGGAATGGAAGGAGGATTGAAATAAAATTTTATGCATGTATGATTTTGTCAAAATCAATCCAACTGCTATATCTAACTATAATGTTCTAATAAAAATTGTTATATAGATTCAGATTTTAATTCCAAAGATTCTATCTATTCCTCACAGCCTTTCAAATATAATTTTTAAACTATGATTTTAGGCTCTGTGCTGTCTCTATTTTTTTCCTTTTTCATACTTTCCTATAATTCTATATGGATCTCCACATCTTCTATGCCTTACTGTTCCCTCCCAGGAAAAAAAGTAATCTGTTGAATAAATATCCACTAGAAACAAAACCCAGATAGTCAGAAGAGATTTAATCCAAGTTACTAGCAAGTGGTAACAAATATTTGAGCCCAGGTTGGTTTGAATGAAAGCTATGTTCTCTGTCATCATACTGGAACATGATGCCTTCAGTAATTCCCCACATGGCATGGATTTTGGTATTTTAAAGGTACTATCCCTTTATTTCACTTTCTAGATTGTTCATGTTCCTCTTCCAATGTTATCTTGACCAAGTTCCCTTTTCCAGGTGTGGATTAACCAAAGTCAAATGTACCCTGAGATATACCTTACAATGGAATAAGGATGGGTCTTCTATGAGTCCTGCTTAAGACTCCTTATCTTTATAGTTGGTAATGGCACATTTTGGCTTCAAATAGAATAGTAATTATCAGCTAACATTTTTGATGTTTTTCCTCTGGACTCTGGTTAAATGAGGCTCTTTCATTCTCTATTTGTGCAGCTGGTTATTTGAAATAAAATGCAGTATCTGACATATGACTCGGTCAGCTTTCAATTTCTCAGATTCATCCCATTATTCTGATCTGAGAAATTGTGAAAATTGTTACTGTTTTTTGTTATGAAGTAATTTTTCTATTTTCTTCACCCATCTACTTTTACATCAACAGTAAATATGATCCCAATTGGCTCTCAATTTCTTCATCCAAATAATATAATATGAGGTGTAAGTGACAATGACAGTTGACTATGTTATCTCACTTAGTCTTTTCCAGAATAATTTTCACTTATAGAGAAGAATTTTGTAAAAAAAAAAAAAAAAAAAAAACACCTTAAAGATAAAAGGATGAATTTTGTCAGCATACTACCAAGAGTTCAAAAGGATGTCAATTTAGGAACCCCAATTTTGTTGCAAAAGGGATTTAAAGTAACTTGCATGATACAGAGCAAGCTGTTACAGGTTAAAATTAGGAGTAAATGAATAAGGAGACAAGGCAGAATCTGAGAATAGCAAGGATCATGCTAAATGTGCATATTATAAATATGTTCTAAAAATTATTTTATAAGAGTTGGCAACCAAAAGGAAATTTTTAAACCCCTGCTTGTTACACAGTTCAGTGTTTATAAGCTATAAATACATTTGTTCTCTTCTGATTGAAGCCGAGCATTGAGACCAGATCTCATTCCCAACTCTCCACTTAACCTCACCTGACCTTTGTCCTCCACAATAATCAGGTGAAGGGTTTTCTTACACTTATTATGAGTTTGTCTGTTCAGCCAGAGGGCCATGGGAGACCTACCCCTCTAGCCTGTCCTTTGTGTAATGTGTCAGGAACTGTGAGGAACACATGGCACATTAACCAGTGACAAGAATAGCACAAGGAAATAAAATATCTTTGTTCTTGAGTTTTACAGAGTTGAACGGCATCTCATGACTAGGTGATTAGGATCAGATGTGCCTCATTTGGCTTCCCACTGTGAAAAGGCTCCCACCAGTTTGTAAAAACCATCAGCCATCTCTATCAATCACCCCTAAATTAGCTTCCCAGCAAGATGGGCTTTAGACAAAAGAGTTCTCCACCTTCTTGATGAGTTGGCTCTTCGAATAAAATCCCCTTCTTTGCCTCAACACTGTGTCTTTCAACTTAGCCTGCACTGTGGTAACAACTGAACTTGGGTTTCATAACATTACTGGGAGCATTTAGGAATTTCTCCCCAGGATCCTCCAGAAGAGCTCGGTGTGTGATATAATGTTGATGTCCTCAGCAGCACTGTGAGTAGACTAAGTGATGAGTACCGTGAGCCATTTCTTACAGTAACCCTCAACGTGGTCTGACAGTCTCCCACCAAGGCAGTTTAGCCAAAGTGCAAGGCAGTCAAAACAATTTCCTAAGAAACCAAGGGGTAGAGTCAGGGATAGGCTTCGGTTGATAGTACCTAGTTTGGGGGTATATTCCATGTCTGGTAGAATAGGGGGGTGACGTATCCTTCGTGATGTGTCTGTCTTGGCTGTGTCCCTCAGCAGAGCTTTTGACAATACTAGCCAGCAGTGTGTTCCATGTTGCATTAGTTGACAAGCTCCTGGAGAGCAGTTCGAGTCTAAGAAACCAGTTAAAACCAGACTCTAGTGCCTTAGCGGTCATTGAGCTTGGGTCTGGGCCAAAATGAGCCTCACTAGTTAATTTCTAGGAAGCCAAAAAGTTAAGAAAAATGAATTCAGACAACTTTGCTTTAAAACCTTATTTCCAGGTGTTTGATCTTTGTTGGCACAGAGCTTCCTTGTGTTTATGCATTCATAAATACATATGCTCTGGATGCTATCATTAGTAGGGCTTGGCACTAAAGGGAGGTGGTTCATTCTCCACTCTCTAAGGTCTCTGCTATCTTTTGAAGCATTTTGTTTACACAGACCCCTTGATACTATCCAGTTCTTGGCCTCTAGGGTCTTTGATCATTTTAGTTTCTGATGCTGAAGAGTTTGTAGCTTCAATTTTCTCCCTTACAGAGCCCAGTGTTGCTTTCCTTATCTTGTAAGCCTTAGAAAACAATACCCTGGCTCTCTCCATGCTGACCCGGATCTTATCTCTCAAGGGTTTAGACAGATACAATTCCCTGCCTGGCAGGGTGGTGGGGAACTGGGGAGGAAGCGTTGAGCATATGCTCCCTCCTGGCTCTGCGTGGACATTTCCCTGGGCACCTTATACCCTGGTGTAGGTGGCACACTAGGTCATACAATATCAGGGATGGTTCCAAAGTTGGTCTCATCTGAAGGCAGATGAGAAGGTATTTTAAGACACTGACTAGTAACTCTGAAATCTCAAATCACTCTGCAAATAGGCACCAACTCTGCCTAAGATAATATGGAGAGTGTTGGTGTGCCTGGCAGGGCCGCCTCTCACTGGAGTATGACTTGGAGAGAAAGTAGTTACTGGTAACTCAATCTTCCAAGCTGTAAGCAGGGACAGTACTTTTTCTCAGGATTGCTTTGAGAACTTAAGGCATTAGCATAAAAGTGAGGTGTCATCTTAGTGCAGTGCCTTATACTCTTTGTATCAAGATATTTCATCAATTCTAATCTACCTTTTGTTTTCATCTTAAATTTCTGAAATCAAGTGAAGCTTAAAAAAATTAATATTTACTTTTGATATTAGCATTTTCTTTCTAATAGTTTGTTAAATTAATAACATGTTTTATATTCTGTAGCATCTTAGTAATGATATTAGATAAATAGCTAGAGAGATTAAACATATCACTTTGCTATCTGAAACTATACCGATTCTTATATCAGAGTTAGTGGTTAAATTATAAATTAGTAATTAAATCAAGAAAGGAAGCAATGAGTTTCACCAGAGAGAAAGCAGAAGCTTTGGATCTACAACAGGTTTGAATACTGACTCCTACCATTTGAGCAATTATTTACCTTATTTAATGTCTTTCAACCTCAATTTTCTCATCTGCATAATGGAGATAAATTTACATATAATAATATTTACTTAATAAAGATTAAAATAGCATCTATCGAGGGCTTGTCATATAGTAGATATTCCGTACATGACTGTAATTTTTGAGCTAGAAATGTGCTAAATTTTGTGACTATTGCAAAGAGAGATAGAAGTATAGTTTGTGATTATTTATTTTAGGCTCTGTGATTTATATTTTATATATGTTTATTTTAACCCCTGAAAAACTGTAAGGAAATTTCAATACTTCCATTTAACTGGTTAAAAAACAAACAAACTGTAGGTCAAAGAAGTTGAATGACTTATTGAGGGTCAGTCTTGTTCTTAATGAGCTTATTCGGATTGGAGGAGGAGTGGTGTGTAACTGAAGATGGAAGAAGCTGTATAATGCAAAAGAAATAGCATGACAGCAGACATGGTGTCTCCAATTGAGTAAATACAGATAAAAAGCCTCTTGAAATCTTGCTGGGTGGAGATGAACATAACACAGGTTATAATGCTGTATGCTGCAGTAACAAGCAACCCACAAATTACAGTGGTTAAAACAGGAAGGTATATTTTTAGCTTATGGCCCTCATAGGCTGGACATGTCCAGCCACCTAGGAAATCAACTTGTGCAGAAGCCGTCATCTCCAATGGTATTGGTTACTGTGCCAGAGAGATAATGAGCTCTGGGGAATCTTATACTAATTTAATTGGTAACATGCTTTGGAATTGGATGCTGTGGCTCAGGGTCACTTGCACTTTTAAGTCACTGGAGAGAACAAGTTGTGTAACCCTGGTGAATATGCTGGGCTAGGGAAACTCAGTTCTGCCATGAGCCTGGCAAGAAGGAGAGCTAGAAATAGTTGGTGAATGGAGGTAATAATGAGCACCATAGAAATTTTAAAGAGTTCTAACTCAACATACTTTTTAATGATTTACAAATCAATATTCTTAATTTTTTCTAATTAGTAATTATAATTGCAAATTATCCTCAAGGTAAGGATTTATGTGAATATTTACTGTTGGTATACCTATTACTTTAATCTGCTACCTGTGTACCTGAGATTACTCAAAGCCATCACTACTGATTTTCTTTCAAAACTTTACTAAGCACTCACTGGTAGCAACTCTACCTATGTAAGATCTTGCTTTTTATCTTCTCCTTTGATCTGGCATGATATCTCAGGTACATTTTTGTTCACTACAATTTATTGAAAAATTGCTGTTTATTTAGCACATTTACAGGGCACCTTGGAATTGATAGAGCAATACATAATCATAGTAGAAGAATTTTGTCTGAGCGTCTTTTTGGTTCTTAAGACCAGAACTTAGAGAGTGATCCTGAACTCCCTCCTGACCATATATGCAAATCATCTCAAGCTCCTGTTGACTTCACATTTTTTAAGACAAGTGACTGTACAATAGAATCACCTGGATGCTTCAAAAACTACTGATGTTTGGGTTCCACCTCAAGAGAGTCTTATAGAATTGATTTCAGAAGATACACAGGTACTGGAATTTTTATAAGCTTCCAGGGGACTCTCATGGGGTCAAGTCTGAGGTGCAAGAGGTCTCAGTTCTTCCTACCTCTCTTCATTCTCCCTGTCTGCTGTGGTGAAAGTCCTTCTGATCTCTAATGCAAATCATTTTAGCCATCTCCTATCTGCTTCTCTTGACTTAGTCGGAGTCAGGATTCCCAGTACTATGTGTTCATTTTACCCTGCACTTCCCTGCCAGCATTCCCATTACACCCCACACTTATGCAGACTGTATTGATATGCCCTCTTTATCTGAATCTGACCAGACTCTGAGCATCTTGAGGGCAGCAATCAAGATTTGCTATATGCCTGACATGTATTCCACATATGGCACACATGATGTGCTCAGTAGATATTTATTAAATGAATATGAATGAGCAAAAACCTAGGCACTTAATAAATTTTAGTGGATAAAAATGTACCTGAGATATCACGCCTGATCAAAGGAGAAGATAAAAAACAAAACCTAGACATTAAACCTAGTACAAAGACGAATAAGGGGACTATCTCTCATCAATATGTTCGTACTCTGCTGGGGAAAATGGTTATAGAAATAACCTACACGAGAAAAAAAAAGGCATAATGGATGGAGAAATTGTTCCCAAGTATGGGAATTAAATAAGATAGCAGGAAACATTGTCCAACTCTTTAACGGTAATGGTGCTCTTTCATGATTTGATCCCGGTAATGACATCACTGATCTATTATTTAAAATAGGAAAGATGGAGAAAAACTGATAATAGAATACAGAGGTAGTTTCATATTTGTCAGTTTTTTTTTTGTTGTTGTTTTTGTTTGTTTTTAGAGCTGGTGATCAAACCCAGGACCTAGTGCATGTAAGCAAGTGCTCCACCACTGACTTGCATGCCCACCCCTGCATATTTGCAGACTTTAACATTGCCTTTCATGTTGCAAGGTCACTTTAGTGACTGACTGCTTCTTTTGTGTCTGTATGTACAGAGACCCCAGAGCACCTAGACATTTCCAGAGCCATCTAAGAAACTTATGGGAAAATGCTTGTGTAAATTTGTTTTTTGTTTGTACAAGTTTTCTCCCCTCAGCTCCAAGTCACTCTTGCATTCTGTTATAAAATGCTGAGTTGATTTTGCAAATTAAATATCCCTGTTATCAACCGGCTTCCCATTAGGTCCTGCCAGCAGGGGGCTGAAGTTCTGGCAAAAGAGACTTGGTCTTGGCCCCCTGGCCGGTTCTGTCACTGTCACCATGACAACAGCCCTTAACTCCCCTAGCGTGAGTTGGCTTATGCCTTCAATTTCTTCTTCACACCCTGTACCGGCTTTCCTAGGGTTTCTCCCACTTTTTTTTTTATTGGTTGTTCAAAACATTACAAAGCTCATGACATATCATCTTCCATACATTTGATTCAAGAGGGTTATGAACTCCCCTTTTTTACCCCAAATACAAGTTGCAGAATCACATCGGTTACACTGTTTACGATGTTAACCCTAGGGTAGGACTCTGATAGTCACATACCCATCCCCAGGTCTGATTACTATTTGCTAGGAATAGAGGTTTTGTGATTGGCCAAGTCTTTCCAGACATGCCCATACTGTGGCAGGGGCAGGGTGTGGCTGCTATTGGGAGAAACAAGAAATAGTAGCCACCAGAGTGGGCTCTGAGGTGGGAGAACTGATCCCCAACTTCTGAGCAGTCTCAGTCACAGAGTAAGCACTACTCAGTCCCTGAGCAGCAGGACTTCCCCTTTCATATAGAACTTTGCTCTACTCATGGCAATACTCAATTTTATTGCCACGCCATCTCTCTAGAGCCTCCCTCTGTACCTGCCTTGGCATAGTCTCCAGAGTTTAAGATCCTACTGGGGCCTGATAAACACGGGCACATTCAACATACGGAGAGAGCTAAGAAAAATGAATCATTAATTACTTGCTGGATTCCAGAGAGTCGTTAGAGATGGCATTTGAATCAAATACCAAAAAAAAATCAGCAAGCATTTAGCGGGCAAAAAGGGGAGAGGGGAGTGTAGTGGATAATTCAGGCTATGAAAATAGCAAATGCAAAGAGGAGTCAAGGCATGAAAAGGCGGAATGGGTTTGGAGAATCATCTCCTGTGGCTGAGCATAACACACGTGGGGGTGGAGGGAGGTGCGTCTGGAAAGACAGATTGTGGCCAGATTGTGATGGGCCTGGGATCTATCAATTCTCTTGGAAAACATCTGCTTCCCAAGTGCTGGCCAAAGCTCCAACCACTTGCACACATACTTTCTGATGGGCTCCATTTTTCACATATGCCTGGAGTCAGCTCACTTCAAAGAGTAGAAGTCCAAGGAGAAGACACCTGGTAGGTGAAGACATTTAGACGTGGAATAGAGATTTTCAAATTTGTTACTTCAGCACATTTCAGATTTCAGCAAAATATCTTCA
The DNA here is from genome assembly GCF_052094955.1 of Ictidomys tridecemlineatus. Taxonomy (NCBI): domain Eukaryota; kingdom Metazoa; phylum Chordata; class Mammalia; order Rodentia; family Sciuridae; genus Ictidomys; species Ictidomys tridecemlineatus. Next base: position 14,439,020 of record NC_135483.1, on the reverse strand, counting down.
AGCTGTTGAAAAGCTCTAGCAAGCTTTTCATCCTCTGTGTTTTCATACCTGCATGTTTCATTGCTCACTGCTGCTGTGACAGGCTCCACTGTAGCTCTAGAGATAGCAGAAAATAGGGCTGGGGATTCAGGTAAGGGAACAAACCTGCCTGAGGCTGACTCACGTGAAAATTGAAATATGTAAACAAAGTTTAGCTGCAATGGAGCAGTTGGAGTACAAATCGCTGCAGGCATTGGAACAATATAACCAGGCTGAAAGTGATGCGGGAACATACACATTATTTCAAACTGAAAAATGGAGGGCAAGGCAGAGGGAAAAATAGCATTTTAGAAATGCATTTAGGGAAACATTATCAGGATGTGCACACTGCTGCATATCTTTCAGAACCACTGACAACTGATTTCCCCAGGCTGGGTTTAAAGCTGTTTATGATTATCTTCACCTTGCTTGTGTGGTTAATTAATTATACCTTTGCCTGGTAGCACCACCAGTTTGAGAAGCAGAGGCAGGGTGGGGGTTGAGAGGAGAAGATGATTAAAAGCTTTTCGCTAACTCAAAATTGCCTGAGCTAAATGTCGCAGGGAAGGATGAATTGGAATTCTTCCTGGCTCAGAACTAGGTGGGCTTGACTCACTGTGAATTGCAGAAGTCACAGGGTGACCAACTCATCCTGGCTTGCTCTGTATTTTTCCACTTTTAAAACTGAATATCCCCCTCCCCAGGCTGTTCCCAGTTTCAGGCAAAGCAGAACATCTGTCTCCTGAAAGAAGGGTGGTGATCTGGCTGACCTCAGCAAGTCATGTGAGCCAGGACAAAGTTTGGGGAGGCTAGGGTTGCCCCAGGAATGTGCGTGGAGACATGAGGGTCAGACTAAATTGGAGGGATGATGCCCAGTGAGTCATAGAAATAGGAAAAAAATATATTAAGAAAAACTAAGTGAGAACATAGTCCTCAGGATCCAGGAGAAATAACACTTCTAAATCTAAGCAGGTAACCCACCATCTGGGGTGGAGTTGGGAGTTTATATTGGGGCTGGGGGTCTAGGGAAGGATGGTGATGACATAATTTTCTGGAGTGAGGTATCAAGTTTCTAGGTAGGTTTGCAGATAAAGGGGTTTGGATCACCTGGAAGTGTCCATTAATGGCCTATTGGTGGAAGGATATAACTTCCGCTCTGTGCTCAACTCTCTTTGCATGTCCTCCCTTCCCCAACATAGTGGGTCTTCTCTGCTTTCTTCATAGGCTCTCTTCCCCCAGGGCTCTTGGACAGGTAGTTTCTATGGGTGCTCCTCCCACTCAGGCCAGCTTTCCTTACCCCTTTAGATTTAGTTCAGACGCCCTCTCTTCTCCCCTCTATTCCTCACTCTCCCCTGACTTCCTACTCTGGGACTTAACTCCCCTCTGAGTTCAGAGAGAGATCGTGTCTTACATTTGTCTAGAGACGTTCCAGGCAGCCAAGATTTGACCCCAGAAGTTCAAATTCCTTGCTGAATCCACAAAGGATTCTCTGGCCTATAGAAACCATGTCAAATGAGTGTGGAAGATGAAACTGCATAGCCCTGTCAGAGCTCCAGAATCTTCTCATTTATTAGTCAAGAGTTATGGCTCCAGCCAAGAAATTTCTTTCTTTTTTTTCTTTCTTTTAATACCTTTTATTTATTTATTTGCTTGTATATTTATGTGGTGCTGAGGATAGAACTCAGTGCCTCACAGGTGCTGGCAAGGGCTCTACCAATGAGCCACAACCCCAGCACCCCCCCAGGGCTTTTTCTCAGCATTATGACTCTTTGGTGGGAGTGAGGGATAGGGAGGTGGAAGAAAAGGAGCCTGTGATGTCTATCTTAGGAGCAGTGTCCTTGGCCTCCACCCAATACATACGGGTAGGATCACACAAGTTGTGACAATCAAGACTATCTCTAGACCTTTTCAAATACCCCCTGCTAGTGGGCATAGGGAGTCCCCAGGTTGAGAGCTACCGCTGTAGCCTGAAGGATCTCTTACTCAATGCTGGCAACTGAATCCTAGTGCTCACAGCCCTCATGGGTAGTAAGGCATCATGGCGGATGGGCCCATGAACTCCCATGGAGGATATCAGATGAGTAGCACACTCCCCTCTATGACTCTTCCAGATGACCTGTGATCTGCCTTGGTCCAACTTCAGAGCCCTTATTTGCTATTTAAAGAGAGGATATTCCCTCATTCCACTGAAATTCAAAGGTGGAATTCCGAGTCAGGCTAATCCTATACTTGGGACTACAGCTGAGATCCAATGTAATGAATGTGGCTGAATCTATACTGTACTCTGTGTCTGTTCTGGGCTCTTAGTAGTCCAGAGGTGTGCCCAGTCATTTATTTTTAGTTTAACATTTTTGTATTCCTGCGATTTAGGGTCTAGAATGGAGTTTTGTACCAGACAGTTACTTTAAAAATGTTTATCCAATCAAAGTTAAAAGTCAACATATTTTAGAAGCTTTGGTGGCCCAGAAACAAGATGGAGCCAACTGGCTTGACCCAATGGGAAAAGAGAAGCCTCTTTATCCACCCCCGCCCCCCGCCCGCCTTGTAGAATGTGCATTCAGTATGCAAAGCTATTCTTCACACCAAATCCTAAGTTTCACTTAGGAGTTTCGGGAAATGTAGGATCTCACAAATGATCCCCATCCTGGACCTTCTGAATCCTCATCTGTATTTTAAGAGCCTTCCAGGTCCTATGCATATCAATCCTTAAAAAGCATGGCTTTAGATCACAGGCTGCCAGTGACTGGAACCAAGGTCCAGACCTTCCTCTTAGCTGTGCAACCTTCATCAAGAGTTTAACCTCTTTGAGCCTCACTATTTTTAATCTATAAAATTGGAATATGAATAGATATTATTTGATAAGGTTCTGAGGTTCAGATGAAGAAATTGAATATTGGGAATAAATCACAGCATCTGACTTCATAGAAATTTCTGTCTCTTCACTAAGGAAAAGTGTCAGGCTAGACTACGGATAATCCATCACTTCCCATCAAACCTATAATTTGAAGATTGACTAAATCATTTGCTTTTGAACCCAGCTATTGAGAATTATCCAACTAGTCTAGGTTGAGAAAATTTTCTGCCCTTTTATAAACATGATGCATTTTAAACAAGTATGTGTCTTGGGGGCCAAGCTATGTAATAAGGTTAATGAGAAAAGAAGCAACAGAAATCTGTTTTCATCACTGTTAAGAGCTTAAATCACAGCACAGAGGGAAACAGCTGCTCTGAAAGGCAGCCTAGAAGCAGATCAGTCGAAGCTGATTACCTATTAATGAGCAGGTTTTAGCTGTGAGCCCTGGTGGAAAACCCACCAGCCTCTATTCAGCAAGCCTTCCACTGAGGTGGTGGTGTATACGAATCCCTTGATTGATGTAGAAAATTCAAAATAAATTCTTCCCCAGCACTCTGAGGGCTGTCATACATCACTGCTCTCTTATTTGTTTATGGTAAGGAAACAGGATCCTTCAGTAAGTAAACACGTGTAATATTTAATTAAACTCGTGGCTAGACTCCATGTGTGGTGCTGGTCCTCACTTGGCAAAACCTGGACAGTGCATCCTGCCTTGTCTCTCCTTCTCCTTCTCCTGGACCTTCCACCTCAAAATGGGAGGAGTCCATGTGGATTTTATGGCAAGTGCTTCGGTGTCTTTACTATAGCCCATTTTCTTTATATAAGGATATTGGGGCGGAGAGCTTTAGTTACTTGTTCAATGGAGAACTGTGATTTAAACCTAGGTTAAGGTGACCCCATAGCCTAGACTCACAACTGCTTCTGCAATATAACATTAAGCATTTTTAGTAAAATTTAAACATGATGTATGGTGGTGGTTCTCAAAGTTTGTCCCCGGTGTAGTGACATCAGCATTGCCTGGGAACTCGTTAGCCCTGTATATGCTCAGGCACTGCCACAGAGTCATCAGAAGCATCAGGGTCCAGCTGCCTTCCAAGTGATTTCAGGTGGATGCTAAGAACCTGATTCAGGTAGTATGTCGGGTCTATGTTAGGCATTAAGGATTTTAAAAGAGGCTTTGACCTTAGGAAGTTCAGAGTCAAGCAGAGGGGATACAAAGATAAAGACAAAAGTAAGAGTATTTTAAGTGCAGTGAGAAAGGACACCTAGGAAATTCGGAAACTACCTGTAAAGGTGACTCACCTGGATGGGACAGGAAAAGCTTCCTGGAAAATGTGGTGCTGGGACTGAGTCTTAAAGCATGAGAGGCTCTGGCCAGAGTGACAGGAGAGCGTGTTCCAGGTGAGGGGCCACATGAGCAGCAAGTGAAATGACGGATGAGTGCTGTCTGCGGAATGGCAGCTACTCGGGGTGTGGAGCGTGGCGTGTGATGAGGGACACAGTGGTGGTGCCTGCCTGGATGGGGAGCTGCCTTTCATTGCTCTGCACTTTGACCCCCACCTGCTGAAGCCCAGGAGTTTGACGTCTTAAATCCCTGGCTTGATGATTTTAAAGCCATTTGTCAATTTATGACATTTATGACTGCCCTGTGGTCCCGCATAAGGGATTCCATATACAACAAAGGCTTGTTCTTCATGAGCTATTGGGCACCCAGTAATTCTTGCATGTTATTTATACCACCCACTCATTCCTCCTCCTTCTCATGAAGCCCTCACACCACTGACATCTGCTAGTAGATATCAAGCTGCCTGCCAGATAAAGTGTTTGACAAAGGCTCAGCAGGTAGGGATGTCACTCATACTTTACATCATGAATTCTAACTCAATTTTTTGTTTCTCCTGATAATCTATGCATGAATAATATACTCACAGCCTAGGACTTTGGTCTACTTTCCAGACCAGTAATTTAGCATGGGCATGGGTCATATTTGAGCACTTAAAATCAAATAATGGTGCTACCCTCAACCTGGCAGTGGCAAGAATATGGAATTGGGAAAGGGAGACACCAAGGTTTGAACCCCAATTCTGCACTTTACAGCTCTTTCCATTATACATATTTGAAGGTCTACTCATTTAATATTGTGAAGCCTTGAGCTTTCCTCTTGGTGGTTATTTTCCAAAGTTGCTACAATTTTTGAAATGTCTGAGAAGCTCCCCAACAGCAGCTTTAGCCTTGAAGCCAGTGATTCCCAGGAGCTTCTGAGGGGCTGACATAATGCTCAGAGGGACACATTCATCTGCCTGCCACTCCCTCCAGAAAAATAAAGCTTGCTGTTGACTTCTGCTCTTCAGACCTCACAAATGCTCCTTTCATTGGCCCAGAACCAAATATGGAAGGTGATTCTGGGAAATGTGGTTGCTGCCTGTAGGGGGAATTGGTGGTGACATCCCTCAGCCACCATTCACTATCAGCAGCCAAGTGGTCTTCCTTAAGTTCCCATGGTGAACATTTCACAATCATGCTTAAAATGGTTCAATGGCTTCTCATTTCTCTCAGGATAAACCCCAGACTCCTCCCCTGACCTGCAAGTCTTACTTGATCTTTGTCCTGCTACCCTTCAATTTCATTTCATCCCCTTCTCTCACGACCTGCCAGCCAGATTGCCTGTCATCCTGCTTATTCCACAGGCTGCCTCAGAGTTCTTATCCCTACTCTTCTCTTTCTTGAATGTCTTCGTCTTTGATTTGCCCTTGCCTTGCGGTTTGTCACTGCATCCTAACTACAGACGCCCACCCCCTGGCTGTCCCTCTCATTTCCTTCTGTGCAGGTTGCAACCTGCCCTTTTCTGTTTGTTTAGTCTGTCACACCCACTGGAAAGTGAACTCACTGAAAGCTGGTGCCATGCTGCCAATTATCTCTCTTGCTTCCTTTGCTGACCTAGTTATATCCTGGAATATATCACAGCCTCAAGTAATCACAGGCCACAGATTCTTGAGTGCCCAACACCCTAAAGTCACTTAACGAAGGTGCAAGAAAGGTAAGGGCTGGGCCCACACAGTGCAACGGTTAAATGGTTTAAATAACTGCAGAGCCAAATATCCTAGTGCACTCTAAACATGAGCGCTTTCTGCTACTGATGTTCTGCAACTCCTCTCTCCCCTCACCTCTTGGAGTAGCCAGAAACATCATTAATTTAATTAATTATAACTTAACCCTCACCTCCAAATTTGTCAAAATCTTGATCAGCACCCATTTGTTTTTTAACTTATTTTCTGTGTGCCCATAACTCTTTGTTGCTATTTTCAATATAAGAGCCATCACAGCCTACCCCACCCATTGATCCATGATTGAAACCACCTCTACATTAGGTTAGTTGAGATCAGGGATTACGTCCAGTTTATCTTATATTTCCAATGGTGAGCATATAGAAGACCCCCAAGAAACATTTTTTTGAATTACCAAAGGGAACTTCTAGGTAACTCTCAATTATAAGATCCCAAAAAGAACTTAGCTATGCTACTTGTAGATCCACAATGCAGAATGCCAACTTTCTCTCCTGATTAATGTTGTTTTCCAAAATTCATCTCATCTTTCTATTTACCCCTTGCTGTTCTTTGGTTTTGTCCTCCACAATATGCAGAGTGCATGCAACTAGTGTTCTCAGTGAATCCTCATGAATACAAGAGACCTGCCTGGCATCCGGCTTTCCAGCCATCTTTCTGCAAATTTGATTTGCTTTATCACAATCATATACTGCTATGAACACATCATTCACATGTCCCTCCAAAGTCTAAATGGCACTAATTGGAAGATAAATCAAGCTGAATTTTCCATTAAATATTCTTTAATTTGTGTCAGTATTCATGTTTGCATTTAACAGATGAAAACGGGTATTATAAACATTAGCACCTATTTTTTTAAAAAATTTAAGGTAAGTAAGAATTTGTTCAACTTATAGCAGAAGCAGTTTTTACATTTTTAAGATAATAGTTTATATGCCTTGATGTTGTCTGAAGTACCATAGGTTAAAAGTATAAAATAAACCAATATATCTACCAACTATCATAAAAACTATCATCTGCCAGACAACTTGCTAAAAATTTCCTAAGCCTTGCCATTTTGAATGGCAAGAGATTTCCTCTGTATTTCACATTGGAAGAATTTTCTTCTGGTAGTCATATAAATAATAGCTTTTCTTCTAGTAGTCACAGATCTTCATTAAGGTTGGTACAATGACTTTAGGGTACTGGGCACTAAAGAATCTGTGCCTGTGGTTTCTTGAGGTTGTGATATATTCCAAGAGGATATAACTAGGTCAGGACAGGAAGCAAGAGAGAAGTAGAAGAACATTTCTTCTAGTAGTCACAGAAAGAATTAAACTAAACTTAATTCTTTGTTTGACTTTAAAACCCATTTCTCCCCCATTTTTGTAGCATTCCAGACTGAGTCTTAAAATGGAATGTGTTTTTTTTAATTTAATTATTATTCTGACTAATATGCCTTAATTGTACATATCATCCTTAGTTGAAGGCAGGAATGATCATCAACCCACAGTGAGCTATCCATATGTGAGTGAGCCCAACCAAGAAGAACAGAGCAGCTCAACTGAGCCCAGCCAAGGTGAACCAAACCTCAGCAGGCTACGCACAGGTAATGAGCCCAGCCAAGACCAGCAGATCAGACTAACTGAGCCCAGCTTGGATCAGCCAAGCCCTCATTGATCCACACACTCAAGAAAAATGGTAAGTGGTTGTCTAGGGTTTTTTTTTTTTTCTCTCACAGTAATAGCTAATTGATGCAGCCATCTAATTAGTTCTGTAAGTCTGCTTAGTAATAATGTTTACAACCATTTACTATGTTTCTACCATGTAAGAGACATAGTGCTAAACACTTTGTATTCATCATCCCAGATCTTTGTCAAAACCCTGTGAGGATTTCACACATGGAAAAAAAAAATGAAGCAAATAGAGATGAAATAAGTTAAGTTCACATAATTTGTAAATGGCAGAGCTGGGATTCCAAGCTAAGTCTATCTTGATCCAAAATTGTTCTTTTTCTTTGATACCATGTTTAACTCATTCATAATCTAGGACTCAGAAAATAATCAGGTATGTGAATGTACCTATCAGTTAACCTCTGCTCTATTTTTTTTCCGACTGAAAACCAAAGGGTCCTAACTACAGTTTTGTTTTGTTTTTGCCTCCTACAATTAATAGTTCCATATTCCTAGCTATTTGAGGCAAGTTTGACTTAAAATGTGCATACAATTTAATGGTGATGATGGTGATGATGATATCGAGACTCAATATTAAACAGATGAAAGAGGGACATATTGCCAACAACCAGAGCTAAGATGCTGCTGCAAGTGAACATGGAATTTAGCTCTGGAATATCAAGGTAAGATGGCAGAGCTAATTAGGGTCACACATTTTTTTTTCTAAACTGACACACTGAATAATAAATTTTGAGAAGCATAACTATAAGATCAAGTATCAGCAAAGATATCCACAGTGGCACATAAACAAAAATCTATGTTGTTAGGCCCACAAAAAGCACTGAATATTCTTGTCAGCTTCTACTCCTGATCCTAGTACAAAGAAAAAAGTCAAAACTGTTGGAAGTTTAATATATAACTGAGGTTATTAATAGATCCAGGTGTGTTCGCTTTCTGTTGCTATAGAAAAATAACTGAGATAAAAAAAACTGATAAAGAGAAAAGTTTTTTTTTTCACTTACAAGTTTGCATTTCCTGTCTACAATCAGTTGATCCACTCTTTTAGGCTTCTGGCAGGGGAGAACTGCATCAAGGAAGAAGCAAGTGGTAGAATAAAACCACTCAATTCATGGCAAGGAATTGGAAGAGGAAAAGGAATAGGAAGACTCTTGAGTCTCATTAACCCCTTATAGAGAATGTCCCCAGTGAACTCAACATCTACCTCTAGACCCTACCTCCTAGGTTTCACTGCTTCTCAATAATGCCCCCTGGGGACCAAACCTTTAAATGCATGGGCTTTGGGGGGACATTCAACATTCAAACAATAGCAAAAGTACATGAAATCCCTAGGATCAAAAAATTTTTTACTTATGTTGAAAATTTCAACAACTCAGAAGTGTACAATGTTTACATTCTCCCCCTCTTTCTACACACACACACACACACACACACACACACACACACATACCCCACACATACCCCACACACATACACACTGCATTGGCTTCTACAGTGATTTCCCAGAGATCCATTTTACACTGAGATAATGAGCAACACTTAAGCTTATCCACTCCTGGAAAAAAGACACATACTTTTAGCTTTGGGATATAAAATGATGATACAGGGTATTTAAAATTATTTCAGAAGACAAAGTACCATTTCATCAAGGATGCTGTTCCCAAGTCCTCTCCCTCCCATGGAATGACCTGGCCTTAGAACATATCTATGAGAAGGAAAATAGATTCCAGATAGTTTAGGGACTCGGTGGGAGGCTGGGGCTGACCATAAAAGACTTGGAGGAAAATGATCAACCAAGTGACATGCCCTTTAGTGCTATAGCTAAATACACATCCAAATGAACACCTAAGAAACGACCTTGGTATGAAAAAGACAGATGAATTCAGTCTGGCAGTAAATACAAGCTAGGGAAAGAAGAACTACCTAAATCTATAGATATCACATACACATAATCTGACACACACAAACACACACACACACACGATATGACAATATTATGGGTTTTATAATATGGAGTTAATAATTAGGAGTTAAAAGATGAGACAATTATATGACAGAAGATAAGCAACAAAGCAATACCATTATGGAAATAAAATACAAATTAGAAAAAAATAAGATATAGCAGAGAATTGAAATCAGTGGCCAAAAGATATCAAAAGATATCATGTTGATTGTCAATTTTAAAAAAAAGGACAGTTTCCTGGAGATTTGACAATAGATAGGGCAGACAAAGACATGGAACCCTAGAATAATTTGTGTACTTGAAATAGAGAATTTGAAATAAAGGAAGAATTGAATATTCAGGACAAAATAGTACAATATGTTCCCAGAAAATAATGACTTATGTGAGACAGACTTGCTAGGCATTCAGACATAAAGAGAGAGCTGCTGATAATGAGGTGAATCTGATTTACCTCAAAGTTCTCTGTAGCGCCAATCAGTGCAGGAAGACAACAGAGATGTTCACACGACTCTAAAGGAAAAGGAAACATCAAATGGAACATTGCATACAGAGCAGCAGGCAGATATTCTCAAACACAAGCCCTTCTTATCAGAGGAATGGCTGGAACCCGGTCTACCAAGGAAACATTGTGTTCATTCAGGGATTCAAGAGATACATCTGGATGACCTATATTATTTTACAATTAGCTTTGATGGCATTCATTCCATTGTTATTATTACTAGTAGTAGTAGTAGTAGTATCTTCACAGTTCAGCACCCTGTGACTTAGACCCGTGGTTTGTGACTTTACTGGTAAACTCTGATCAGGCCATTCCCAGGTCCTAGCCAGGAATCTGGGCCCTCTTTCCTGTTCTGGAAACCCCATTTTCTTGGTGAATTCCACACAGCACTGAAGACCACTCAGCCTAGCATGTCACCATTCACTAATGCCAGTGCTAACTGCTGTCCCATGGAGGGGTCCCTGTGTTTCCAAGGTAACCACTTCTGACCTCTCTTCTGTGCATGCTGGGTGGTGGGGAACAGGCTCACCTCCCACATGGAGGCTGTAAGCTCCCTGAAGATGGAGATTGACTCACAGGTCTTGGGTTTTTACCACATATCCCAGATGTGGCCCATGGTAAAAGGGCTAGAGTCTTGCGTTCACCTTCCCAAGCCCACTCTCCTGCTTATCTACTCTGCCTTGTTCTCTAAGAAACTGGCCTGTGAGGGTGGTGTCAGGGGGATCCCTTGCCCTGTGGTTCACACTTGATTCAACAAATGGGAAGCACAAACAAGAGAGGAGAGAGGCATAAGGTGAGGTCGGGGTGTTTTTCCATTGGCTGTGGGTTGATTCTGTCCGAATACTTAGGGACACAGATACCCTCTCGGAGTTGCAGGTACCAGTCTCTCCCCTTGTCTTTTCAGCCCTAGGAGTGGTAAGGGCTCCTGTGTCCAGCCCCAGGCATGTCACAATCCCCTGTCGGTTTCCATTGGCCACAAATTTATTAAATAAAATTTTTGAACTCTTTCCCACTAGTCTCTGACTACAGGTAGGTAGAATGTAATCAATTTGCTTTAATACAGGTTATTGAGTAGATGGTAAAAATGGGATTGAATTTATGGGTACTTGCCATGAATAGTACTGAGTGTCTCTGATTTGCTGTCATTGTCGTGTGTGAGTGTGCCTGGCAGCTGATATGGGTGACAATAGGAGAGGGATGGAGGTGTCCACGTGGGCAAAGAATAAGAAGGGTCAATCAAAATCCTGAGTTCAGCCAGCACCCAGGTACTGCAGGTGAGATCAAATTTGCTTGAGATAATAAAGGGAGAGAGAAGGCATGGACAGGTGACAAAACATGACATGTGGAAGGCCAGAGGCAGAAGTAACCAAGGATAGAGCAGGTGAGGAAAGGACAGGAAGGGTTTGGATCAGACACAGAGAAGAAAGAGGTGGATCCACATTTAGGCAGAGAATGAGAATTGATAGTGCTGGCCTCAACAATGTGAGTCTCTCTTCATCTTTTCATGTGTGACTTCATGAGACATGTATATGAGTGTATCTGAGCAAATTTACCAGTACTTACACACATTTTTCATCACAATCATCACAAAACCCCTATATGGATATTTGCTCTGTCTCTGTCTCTCGCTCTCTGTTTCTCTCTCTCTGTCTCTCTGTCTCTCTGTCTCTCTCTCTCTGTCTCTCTCTCTCTCTCTCTCTCTCTCTCTCTCTCTCTCTCTCACACACACACACACACACACACACACACACACGATTGCCTGACTCTACCCTAGAAGTTAATAGTGGGCACACACCTCTTAGAGTAACTGTAGGGACAATAGCTATGTGTTTGTGGAATCCTCTGCTAGAAATTCTTTTCATGTTTGTTTCATACAAAATCAAATACATTGTGCTTCATTTCTCTGCTGACCAATGTCTCTGCCATGATGATCTGTTTTGCTTCCTGCCTCTCCATCAACCTGTTGTGGCTCTGGGAAGGGCCTTCTGTGTCCGTTCTCCTTTCCCACCGCTGTCCAGGGGCTGCGTGAGGCAGAGCTGACAAGGTTATGGCACTTCCTGTCATTTCTTCATTTAGGGCTTCTTTGTCACCCATGTCACCCATGTCACCCTTCCACTTTGGAAGACCTCCTCAGAGTCGTTCTCCTCTGGCTCCATTGTAATGTCGCTCCTGATTGAACTATTTAAATAAATTCCCTTTTTAAGCTTGCTTTTTACCAAAATCACTCTTAATAACTGCTATTATCCTTTATAATTACAATCATCACTGGCTCAGAATAGCTCACAACATTAGCTTTCAGTCCAATAAACCCTGGCAATTCTGTTTGGTGCAAGGTATAGGTTGTTAGTAAGAAAATAGCTCTAAAGGCCAAAGTAGTAAAGTGGAAGGTTCAAAGCAACCCCATGCAGATCTTGAGATTGGAAAGTAGTATTCAAAACTCTTCTATAGTCTGTGAAGTGAGAGTACCTGCAATTAAATTCTATCTCTGCTATCTACAGGCTTATGTCCTTAAGCAAGCTAGTTTACATTTCTATTCTTCTGTATCCCCATCTGTAAAATGGGTATAATAAAATAACCATCCCCCAGAAATGTTTCTGTTGTCCCCATTCTGATTCATCAGTACCTGAGTTCTACCATTTGTTAAATATTTTGAATACCGCCCCTGCCACATAACCACAAAATAATTATGCTATTATTTGCATGAAAAGATTACACAGATCATCAATGTGAAGATCTTATCACCATATAAGGCACCTAGATCTACATGCTAATGGTGGTTGCTATTATAATTATTTTTGTTTCTGTTACTAATTCTCCAAGGTCAGATATATTTCATGTAGGTCACAGATAGATTATCCGATAAAATCCTTATGTGAACCATTAAATTTGTGATTGTAATTCTATTTTATAGAAAAGTAAGGTTTTTGTGGTTGAACGAATTGGTGATGTCACAGAGCTCGCAAGGGGCAGAGATGGGATCTAAACCTTGACCTGGTTCTTGTATCTTTTAATTGCATTGCATTACGTTGGACGGTAGAATGCCTTTATAAGACCAGATATTCACAATGGTAACAGTTATGGGTACCAACAATGGGATTATAACGTCCTGGGCAATTACAATGGATATTTTCAGTGCTTCGTTTTAATTAAAATGTCATATCTTAAATGCCATAGGTTCAAATCTAGCTGTAAAAGGGAGAACCAATTGTCCCACAGCACAGAAAAGAGTAAAGCACAGAAAGACTAAAGTAAACAAACCTTCAACCTTCTCTTCTTTAGGAGATGCCATTGGTGCGGTGGTGTGTCATCCAAATCTTCCCTTCAGAATCAAAGTGTCCATTTCCCCGACTACTAGGAATGCTACACTGCTAACCGCTCTCAGCTCAGCCTCCCTCTGAGCACTTCCATCAGCTGAAGAGAACCAGGGTGTCCAAGGTCAGCCTCCTTCCTTTGTATAGCCCACACCCAAGGACTGGTTAATATGGAGTATGAGGACAATTATGCTTCGGGCAGGAGGAGGGGCCACCAGCTGCTGAGTTCTGTAAAAAATCAGCTGAGTACTGTGTTCTGACTGGACCTCTTACGTCTCGCCTCTCTGCTTGGTCCTGCTGTCCACCTTAAAGCACTGCATTGTGTATTTCCTACACACAAATCAGTGACTCGCTGTCTATTTCCCAGGAAACCTGAATCGCAGTATGGGGTGAGACATACATCTCTGCCCTGGCAGCCACCTCAGTTAATTTCCATATTTCTTAGAAGTTTCCAGAGATTTGTCCAACACTGACTGTAGAATCAGTAAATATATTAAGAAGTAATAAATAGCAGGGTTACTTCCATACACATTAGAATGGAAATATTTTATTGATTTTTCAAGGGGGCAATTGAGCAGTTGTTGGAGGATGTCTCGGTGGTCTAGGCTGAGATCCAGGTCTGAATGAGCATATCCCATTGACATCGTTTCATCTCCAGAGTCTTGAATGCTCAGGACAGCATGCAGACAACGGAATACTGCCAAATGGTGAAGCATTAGGCCTCTGCTAGGTGTTTAAGATGCTCCTCCATTTTTTTATGTCTAAAAAGCTCCTTGGAAGATGCCCTTTGGAGTTGAGCTACTGCGGCCACAGGCTTGTCCTCCAGTGGCCACAGCAGTAAGAGGGTGTTCCTCAAACACCTCTGGAGATGGGAGGGGTCTCACAGCACATCATGGCACTTCTTAGGGGGTGAGGGATGTGACGGGTAAAGCACAGCCATCTCAGGGGTTGAAAATTAGATCATATGTCCACATGGATGCTACATTTCTAAACACAAATCCTTTCACTTTCAGTCATAAACAACCCATTCCTAACATGGCCCACCAGGCCATCCCTGTAAGCTTCCCCCTACCTTCTTCCTGCCTGGAACTCCTTTCAGTGCTTCAAGCCATAGATGAAATGCAACCCCAAATACCATCTAGCCAGAACCATGAATCCTCTAAGGAATCTAAATAAATCTAAACTTTTAGGGGAAGAATAAACTCCCATGTATGAAATTACTGGATAGGAATTTCACACCTAATTCTCACCTAAGGAAATAATATAAAATGTAGACACAAATTTTTCAATACAAAATGAATCACATCTGTTTTTCATGACTATGACATCACAATTCTCTCAAACAGTGCTTGGAACATGGCAAACATTTGATAAGTGAATTATCAAAAGTGAATAAAATAGTTAGAAAGACATTTTTAACATATAAATAAGGCTTGCATAGAAGGTGAATACTATTTTATTTTGTTTGGAAGAATTAAAGTTGCCGAAATCCTTACCAATTTATAGCATTCCTACTTTCCACACAACATACAAGAGGAGGAATAAAATCATGGTTTTCTTCTTGAGAAAAGGAAGAGTTTTTGTCCTGCCATAGATATCAAAATAAGTCCTTAAATACCTTTTAAATACCTTATGTGCTAATGCAACGACTTCGACTTGGTGAGGGAGAAACTTTGGTCAGTGTGTTCCTCTCACAGTTGTATTGGCTGTGCTCTGTCAAATTCTCTTTTCTCACTAGTGAGCAGCCTGGCTGAGCATTATGATTATCAAAACAATCTATTTTCAGTCCCAACCACTCTAAACTTTGCTCTTTGACTCTGACCCTCCATCTGCCCTTTAGCTGCCCTGCCAGTACACAGGGTTGGAACATCATAAGCTCCATAAACCTGTATTTTCTGTGGAAGTTCCAGCTGCTACTAAGGAGATAAACTCACAATGAAGGCACTGACCATCCAGGCCTAACGGCTACGTTCTTAGTGACTCAGCACCATCATTTCTCCTGTGAGTGAAGAAGCAGATTTGTCCTTTGAACATCTTTCTGAAATACTGTTTGCAACATGAACTCCACTTTTAAAAGTCCATGTGTGAAGTGGATAAAAGGAACCCCATTATATCATAAGCATTCGCCATGTCTCACCCACTTCTCCCAAAGGAGGGAGACAAATGGCTTGTGAGTTCAGTTCTGGGCTCTCTTTTATTTATATAAGAACCAGGACCCAAAGCAAAAGAGGCCAGAGTCAGGGATAGTGATGGTGAGCCTAGAGAGGAGGCTGTTATAGGCTGGGGAGAAAGGAGGATTTGGGGGGACACATTCAGTGGAATAAATAGAAGAGGTCTGAGACAACTGTGTAAATTGCAAAAAAAAAAAAAAAGAAAGTGATGTGAGAAAAGGGAATTTTTTAAAAGAAGTTCGCTGGCTGCCGTGAATTCAGCTAGCCCCTTTGAAACTTCTTCCATTGATTTTTTTTTTAAGATGAACTACATTCATCTTTCAATTATTTTAAATTAGTTGCTGGACTATTCGTTGATACATGATTTTATACAGTACGAGTGGCAAAGCAGTTGGGTTATGCCAGCTATGTGAGATCTTCCAGTTAGGAAACATGCTGTTCAAATGTTCTGGACAAGAAGAAGAGTCATTGTGAATGTTCCTGATGCCTTGATGTTGAGATAGTTTAACAATGATCTTTGAAAGGATGCTACCGAGCCTTTCCCAAAAGTTCTCCGCAATGAATACTACATTCACATTTGTTCAGTTCTAAGTGTTCCTCAATTTAACTCAGAAATCCTAGATTCATATTCTAGTTTTATTGGAGCTCATGTATGAATTATGGGTAAGTTTGAGCCATCACAAGGCAGGGGCTTGCTTTTCTGAGAACATCTGGCGTGAACCCACAGGTTGCAGATGGCTCACATGAAAGCTGACATCCTCCCTTAGCTCACAGCCTAGGTTCAAATGCAACCCCCAGAGGTTTTCCCAACTTTATCCTGTTTTCCTCAAGAATCTTGCCACACTGGAACCTTTTGATTGATTTCTGGGCCTTTTTCCTTGTTCAGTTCCAGTCCCTACCAGGGCTGGAAGACCCACCTGGCCCCTTGCTTTGAAAACTATTTTCTGCCTGTTGTCTTTTGTTCCCTATTGATTATTTTCAGACTTTTTATTTTCCCAGCAGGTTCACACCTCCAAGTAGGAATCTGCTCTGCTGGGGTACTGGTAACCCCAACATAGCTTTACTTTGCTAATTATGAAACCAAACTGTGCACCTCTTAAAGGCAGAAAGGTGTATTATCTTATATATAGAGAGCGAGCCAGGGGCTTGGCACATGGCTGTCTTTGGCACAGAGTAAACAATATGAGTGAACAGGTGAGTGTGGTTGAAATCATTTCTAAGAAATACTTCAGTTGTCCTCATAAAGAGCTGGATTAAAGTCCTTCTAGAATCATTACAAGTCAATTCTTGAATTTTTAAAATGACTTAAAACTTCAGGAGATGTGACTCTTCCTTCAGTGGACATATCAAGTGGACATCCCTGTATCCTCCCTCTGCCCTGGGATGCTGTCTTAAATAAGGACACATGTTTTCTGAGTTTGCTTGGATAAATGAAGAAAATGAAGCAATGAGAAAGATATAGAATGAAAGAGAAAATGGAAAATATGAAAACTTCTGGAATAATCAAGGGAAAATATATTCTAGCAACTCTTGGTTGGAGTAATCAATCAATATGTCCAAGAAGGCTGAAAATATATATTTTTTACACGTGGAAGCTATGTCTGGATGCTTTAGGTAAACTGCTGAGGAATGGTAAACTGACACTATACAGGCTTCCTGTATCTCCAGGGTTTCCCTCATCAACACAGTCACTTATAAATCCATTAGCCATGATGGACACTTGGTATTGTGTTCATATTGAAGAAGCTAGATGTGTTTACACAGTATGATGACAGCTAAACTCTTCTTTTTCCCAGTTGATCAAAGTGTCACCAGTTTTTCCTTTCTACTTTTTTTTTCTTATAAAGAGAAGTGCATCATGAGCTTTGTGAAGACTTCCAATTTTATCCCAAAGGGGCTCCATAGCAAATTCTTTCATCATTAATTGCTGGGTATTCTGAAATGTTTTTTTCCCCTCAAGTCGTAAGTCACCTGCTTCTGATGTTCTGTCTAATCTCTCTGATTCCTGTTCTCTGGAGATGAGTGTCATGGAAATACTTGATAGCAAAAATGCATGCATTTCTTAGCCTCCACTGACCCTGTTAGTCACAGAATCAATATCTATAAGGACTGTAGATGCCTTATCCAAAAAGTGGATCTTTCTTCTCCATGTATTATAATTATGGATGCTTTGAACTTTCCCTGATGTCATATCAAAGTCATCCTTGAAAAAGTATTACCCAAGTCAGGAGTTCATAAATCAACATTAGTCATAATAGAAAACATTTATTAAGTACTTAATACTGAACATTTATTCTCCTAAAAGCTTTTCTTATATCAATTTTTTTCTATCCCTACCATAACCCCAGGAAGTCTATTCTCTTATTGTCCCTGCTTTATAAATGAGAAAAATTGGCCACAAAGAAGTTCAGGAATTTCTCAAGGTCTCACATACAGTCAACAGTAGATCAGGGAATTGGCACGTGGACATTAGCCTAACCACCCTGGCATGCTGCCTGCCATCCACTGGAGATGGCATGCACATGTGGTTTGTCACAGAGTGCCAATGAGCACTCTGAGGGTTGTATGAAGACGTGTGTGCAGATTGCCATACCTCTGTGTGTGCGGTTATGTGCCCATTTTTCTGGGAAAGGATACTACTGCTCATACTAGGTTCTCAGAATGGTCCAAGTCTCAATAAAAAGAAGTTAAAGAACATTAAGTGTTTGGAGGGAGTGCATAGTATTTGAAATCTCACAGTCCATGGTTTAAATCCTGGCTCTGTCACCCAGCGGAAAGTTGAGCTTTGTTAAGTTGGTAACTGCTTTAATTTTCCTGATGTGTTACACAGATAATCACAATGTTATCATAAGAACCCTATTAAGGGTTATTATGAGAGCCAAAGGGGCTACCACATGCCCAGCACCCAGAAGCTCCTCCCTGATCCCTCTGGAAGCCTGGAGGCAAACAGGGTGCTCCCCATCAATCACGGAGAACAGTGACGTCTTCATCTGCCTCTTTCTCCAGCGACCTCATGGTTCTCTTCCTAATGCTCACAATCAGGAGCAGCAGTTGTGAGTGAATCTTAGAGGCATAATTCTGGCTTTTGTGAGACCTAGTTCTCACCTTTCATAAAAAATGCTCAAATGTGCTCCAGGTCCAGGCGAGTCTTTTAGTTCTGATACGTATTGCTTTTGGCAGAAGACCAATTACAAAAGAAAAAAACAAAACAATCCAGATTTGGGGTATCCTTAATACTTCATGAAAAAAAATACACAAAACAATTTAACTTAAAGAAAAAGGTAAGTTAAGAAAGGGAAATGAAAAAGTTACTGGGTTAGTTCATACAGTAACTATGGTCATTAAAACAAATTACAAGAAGTTTAATGGCTTCAAACAACACAAATTTATTTCCTATGGATTTGAAGACCAGAAATCTCATGTGGGCCTCACTGGGCTAAGATCAAGGTTTCAGCAGGGGTGTGTTACTTTCTGAGGGCTTTGGGGAAGAATTCATCCTTTACCTTTTCCAGCTTCTGAAGAGGCACACATTCCTTGGCTGGTGGCCCCTTCCATTTTCAAAGTCAATAATAACTAGTTGTGGGCTGAGGCTGTAGCTTAGTTGGTAGAGTATTTGCTCTGCATGTGAGAGGAACTGGGTTCGATCCTCAGCACCACATAAAAACAAATAAATAAAATAAAGGTATTTTGTTTGCCTACAACTAAAAAAAAATTTTTTTAAATGACTACTTGTGGAATAACAAAAACACCTGTATTATTCTCTGCCTCCATCATGGCACAGAGCCCCTAAAATCCCTGAAATGTCTGGAGTGACAAGGGCAAGTAGAATCTTTTGGAAGCACTTGACACTGAGCTTCTCTATCCCTTGGCTTCCCTGGTTGGCAGGAGCATCTTTTGCTTTATGAGGTGATTCTGCAGCCCCTGGGGGATGGTCATCAGAAGGAGCAGGCCGTGATTAGAAGATCGTAGCTTCTATCCCTCTCACATTCTCCCCAGAGGGGAGAGGGGCTGGGAATGAAATGAGTAAGTGTCTTCGTAGTGAAGCCTCCATAAACACCCCTGAACTGTGGGAACCATGGGGCTTGGAGAACTTCTGAGTCTGGGAACACATCCACGTGCTGGGAGGGTGGTGTGCCCAGCAATACACAGACAGTAGACCGGCAGTCAGGACTCTGCCGTACCTCGCCCCGTGCATCTCTTCATCTGGCTGCCTTTCTATGTCCTTTTTCAGGCCCTTTTTAAATAAAACAAGCCACGAGATGTAAGAAAAGTGTGGCGTTGAGTACAGTGAGCTTTTCTAGTGAGTTAATGAAACCCAAAAAGGGGGTGATTGAAACACTGATTTATGGTTGGTCCATTCGAGGCACAGGTGACCATCTACTACTTTCTACCAGCATCTACAGTGAGGCACTCTGTCCTGGGGCCCAAGACTGCCACCTGGGGGATCTGAGGCTGTCTCAGAGTGCGTCAGAACCGAGTCGGATTAGAGGACACCAAGCTGGTGTCCACTAGGAAAGCTGCTAGAGAATTCCTTGGTGTGTGGGGAGCCCCCACCCTGACACACGCACATGTGCCATCAGAGGGGTTAGGGTGACAGAGAGGGAAGGGAAGTCACGGTTTTCAGTTTTTATTTTTTTCCCAATCTCTGCACCAGTCCAGCCTTTCTCATCTACATCACTCTGACATTGGCTCCTGACTACATGGGGCCCAGGAGAGAATTCCTGACACTCTCTGCTAAGGTTGATTGTATTGCACCCTTCACCACGTGTGCAACTGGTCCTGCTTTTCCACGTGACAAAGCCTATCCCTAGGTTCTAGAGGGTAGGATGTGACATGTTTAGAGGGACATTAATCCTGCCTCCCACTTACTTCCCCAGTTGGTTCTATCACAGCCATCCTCCAACCTCCCAGCCTCCGGATCTTCCTGGTGTGTTTAAGGTATGATTTTTGAAGTACAGGTGAAAAGACTGGGAAAAAGGATTTCTTGTAAACTATGGGAAAAGTCAGATTGACCTAAGTTTAAATCCTATTCCTGCCCCTCCCTCCCTCCCTCCTTCCCTCCCTCCCTCCCTTCCTTCCTTCCTTCCTTCCTTCCTTCCTTCCTTCCTTCCTTCCTTCCTTCCTTTTTTCCTTCCCTTCTGTCTGTCTGTCTGTCTGTCTGTTTTTGTATGTTTTAGGTGGTACTGGGGATTAAACCCATGGGTTCTTTACCATGGAGCTACATCCCCAGCCCGTTTTACTTTATTTTTTATTTTTGAGACAGGATCTCCCTCAATTGCCCAGGTGGACTTTGAAGTTGGCCATCCTCCTGCCTCGGCCTCTTAAGTGGCTGAGACTCCAAGCCTGCGCCACTGTGCCCAACTATCATTTTGAATGTGATCGTGTGTTAATAGTTTTATTTTATTTTGGAAGTGGTGGTAAAATGCCCGCGGTACAGGATTGCTGTAAATGCAGATGAGGACAGTGTATTGGAGGACCTGGCAGGAAGCACGGGAGGCGTGCCCTGGGTGTCAATTCCTGCCTCAGCCTCCTCCTCTCTCCCAGCCTGACATTGTATCCATTTTTCAAAAGCTCCCCATTTCCCTTCCCTCTTACGTATCTGCGACAACCACCTCTTTTTGTTTCTGGAAGCAGGACTCCATTGTTACCTAATGTGAATAAAATCATGCAGCATCTGTGCTCTCCTGACAGGTTTATTTCACCTGGTGGAACGGTCATCACGGTTCACCCACGTTGTCACCTCCCTTGGGAGGGCTGAACGACTTAACTTTGCATGTGTCTGCCACGTTGTGTTTATACATTAATTCACCAATGGATCTTTGAGTTGTTTTGCCTCCTGGCTATTGATAATCATGCGGCCATGAACATGGGGTGCCAATGTCTCTCTGAGACCCCACTTTCAGTCAATATAAGCAGAAGTGAAGTTGCTAAGTTATACAGTGCACTGTTTAGTTTTTTGAAGGTCTTCTGTGTTTTCCTGGCTGCAACCTCTCACCTTTCTACCAACTATACACATAACCCTGATTGCTCTGAATCTTCACTCACATTCATTATTTTTTATTGACTTTTAATAGTAGCAATTCTGATGATGTGAAATAATATCACACTGTGGTTTGGATTTGCATCCTGTAGTTATTAGTGATTTTGAGCATCTTTTCATACGCTCATTGTCGTTTGTATATATTCTTTGGAGAAACATCCATTCGAGACCTTGGCCCATTTTTTAACTAGGTTATTTGGCTCTTTTAATATGTGAATGATAGGAGTTCTTTATGTATTCTGAGTATTAAGCTTTCATTAGATAGATGATTTGCATTTTTCTCCTATTCCACAAGTTGCCTTTTCACTTGTTGAAGGTGCCCGTCTATGGAGAGGTCCTTAATTTTGATGTAATCCTGCTTATCTATTTTTTTTTTAATTTCATTGCCTGAGTTTTTGGTGTCATATTACTGATGGGCATTTTAAATCCTCCTTTAGGCCTAACACACTGTTCAACCCCAGGGCTGCAAGAGCCCCAGTGTATTGTTTTCTGTCCCCAAGAAAGAGCATGGAGGACTCAATGAAGAGGGTCTCGACATCTAATTACTCACACGCTGCTCAGTGACAGCAGGCCAGGACAAAGTGGAGGGCCACCCCACACAGACAAGCTGGTTAGTTTCTAGGACAGGCTGCATGCCCACTGAGAAGGAGATTTCTCCAGGTGTGTTATGAGAACACAATTTGACTTTACAACCAAGGTCTCTCTGCTTTGATCCCATCTAAAGGTCAAAGACAAGGGAAGTGGCTGGTTTCCAGTCTCATCACCTTTATTATCAAATTCCTTGAGGTCATTCTTGTCTCAGCACTGGTAACAACATGGCTTCCTAGGCCCTGTTTAGTATTTATCCCCAACACATACATACATGCAGACGCGTGAACATGAACACCCACTCATCCATACACCCGTACCTGTGAAAGCTCAGAATAATTGTAAATGCTTTAAGGAATCATCAAAACTACCAACCAGGCCAGGTGTGGTGGTGCATGTCTGTAATCCCAGTGACTAGGGTGTGGAGGGAGGAGGATCAAGAGTTCAAAGCCAGCTTCAGCAAAAGCCATCTAAACAGCTCAGTAAGACCCTGTGTTGAAATGAAATACAAAATAGGGCTGAGGATGTGGCTCAGTGGGTTAATCACCCCTGGGTTCGATCCCCAGTAAAAAACAAAACAAATAAAAAAACCTACCAACTACTATCTAGTAGAATAGAAGATGAAACCAACAAGTAAAACTAATCCTTTTTATAGTATGTTTAATAAGTCTTTGATCAGAAATGGCCCACCTTCAGGACTTACGGTCTGTCTCCTGGAAAACAAATGAGAGGGAATGGGAGCAGCTGTGCTATCGTCCTGGGAAGAACCAGAGAGTTGGAGGCAGTGAATCAGAGTTCTAAGCTGGACTTGTAGTCTTATCTCTGTGACCTTGGGCAAGGGATTTTCCCCATTTGGGCTGAAGGCATCTCGTTTGAGATCTCTTCCACGTCTAATATTCTCTGTCCAATTATCTTTTCACTCAGGGGAAAGACTACATTCTTGTCCATGACTTGTGTCCCCTTTGTTGACGGGTTTACGGCTGAGTATTGTCCCTCTGCATCAGTTGCTCCCTGGAACCTGGTCTTCCTAGTGGGAGGAGAGCTGCTGCAATTCCCTAGACAATGTCTAAGTCTCTTCTGCTCTTTCCACCCCAGAAGTTAATTTAGGAGTATCCGACGGAGAACCTCCAAGTGGACTCATGGCTCCACGGGGCCTCTTCAGGCCTGCAGGCATTTCCATTCTTTCCTGACCTTGACCCTGGAACCTCTTCCTCTAGCTCTTCAGAGGAGCCTTACGTTATTGTCCTAGATCTTTTGCCTCAATGAGGGTCGCTTTGTCCTTTGTTTGGGTCCATCTCTCCTCTCTTAGATTTCTCAGCAATGACCCTTTTCTGCATTTATTCCTAAGCTGGTGGAAATTTTTCAAAGAAAACCAGTGAAGCAGTGAGCCATATTTAGAGTTCACCTTAAAACTAAACATTTCTATAGCCCAGGTGGGCCAGAGTTTCATAACCACATGATCTTTACTCAGACCCCAAAGTAGTCACCATGTCTCCATGAATTTGACTTAGGATTATCTGAGTCAGTTTAGATTACGATTAAAATTTTTCTTGGAAAATGATGAAACAACTTTTATTTCATTTCTTAGTTTGTCCTTGCTTAAAGCCAGTGTGACAGATTGATGGCACATAGATGAGCTATGACAAGGGTGCAATACACAAAAACAACAGATAAGCCTCAACACACTTCTTCATGGTGAGGGGGAATGGGGGCAGGGAAGATGGTGGAATGAGATGGACATCATTGCCCTAGGTACATGTATGACTGCACCTATGGTGTGACGCTGCATCGGGTACAACCAGAGAAATGGAAAGTTGTGCTGCAATAGTGTACAATGAATCAAAATGCTTTCTGCTGTCATATATGCCCGGTTAAAATGTTTTTTAAAAAGTTAAAAAAACATATTTCTTCATGTGTTTCTTTTTGAGAGGAGGGGGTACCAGGGATTGAACTCAGGGGCACTTGACCACTGAGCCACATCCTCAGCCCTATTTTGTATATTATTTAGAGACAGGGTCTCACTGAGTTGCTTAGAACCTCACTTTTTCTGGGGCTGGCTTTGAACTCAGACCCTCTTGTCTCAGCCTCCCAAGCTGCTGGGATTACAGGCATTTTCCACCTCACTTAGCTCTTCATGATTTTGATGCATTTTTCACACTAAAGTTTGAAATGAGCAGTTTTAATTTTAGTAATTACTAATAACTAAATTTTGAAGTCACAGGACACAAACACCCCAGAAAAATATTAAGGAAATTTTCTATTGTCTACAACTTCCCCAACCTACACAAGAACACACACACATACACACACACCCTTGTACATTTAGGCGTGCTCTCTTGCTCGCTCTCTCATTCTCTCTCTCTTTCACATTTCTTTTTTTTAAAATATATTTTTATTTTTTAGTTGTAGTTGAACACAATATCTTTATTTTATTTATTTATTTTATGGGTGCTGAGGATCGAACTCAGGGACTCGCACATGCTAGGCAAGTGCTTTACCGCTGAGCCACAACCCCAGCCCCATCTCTCACATTTCTTTATTCTTCTCTTTGGAGCTGGGTTAGAAAACCTCTTCCACATCAGGATGCTAAGTGCCAGTGTAAATCAGGGTACTTTTTTTTTTTAGTAAGTTTGTTGTAACATCTTTTTTTTTTTTTGATAGAATAGGATGCTTCTCTGTACTAAAACCTCTAACCAGCCAGTATTATTCTTTAGATATCACTGATCTCAAAATGCTGTTATGGAAGTTCTAGAGAGTGGAAAGTCAGATCTCAGTTTAGGATTAGGGAAGTCCTGAAGGTGGGCCAGCACCCAGTGCAGCACAGTTTCTACCTGACCTAAGATCCTAAAATGACTCTAGCATATCATAAAGGGAAGACGCTGAAAGAAGAGAAAGCAGAATTTGGGAATTCAAAGAGAACAGTGTGAGAGTTTGGTGATGAGCAGGATTTTATGGTAAATTCCACAAATTTTCTCTATATACCAGGGAATGTGCTAGAAGCTTGGAACTCATGAAAGGAAAATCCAGGACTATTTGATAACCTGAAAAGACACAAATAATGGCACCAAGATCAGTTATAGAAGTGATAGAAGCTAGAATATCAGATTAATATCTGATGTTACAATGAGACACAGAGGAAGAAGCAGAAGAGCTGGGGACACACCTGAAAACCAATCTAAGATATGCTGACACCATAGTGAATGTGGAGTATAGTAGAGAAAACACTGCATGTGTTTAAATATGATCTAATAAGCTACTAATATAACACATCATGGAAAGCTGACAAATTTGTGCATATGTGAACAAGGAGCAAGAGATGCTGCGGGTAAACTCTTTCTGAGAGTGAACCTGCAGGAACTGCACCATGCTCTTTGCAGAAACTCTTTGCTCTATTTTCTCAGTGCAGAAAGAATAGCTAAGTATACTGCTATACTTGACCCAATTGACTAGTGGTAGGATCAGCATTCAGAGTCCAAGAATCACTGTTTCCTCTTATGCTGGCTGGAGGCAAACAAGGAGAGCCTTGAATGTTGTGCTGAAGGATTTAGATTATATTCATTATGTGACAGGAGCCCAGTGACATTTTTGAGCAATAGACTCATGTATCATCTTTTGGTAATCTCTTTTAAATAATAAATTTGATCCATGTTATTCCATAAGAAGAGGCAGGATGTGATTCACCTCAAATCCATTTTAGAAAGAGAGAAATAAATGTATATAAAAAAAGAAAGTAAAAGAAAATAAACCAAAAGTTTATTTCCTGCAAAAACAAAAACAAAAGTATAGACTAGAGAAGGAATAATTTTGTTGTATAAATCCTAGTCAATCACAGGTCTGCATAATTTTTCTTGCAAAAAGTCTTAAATGTGAGTGGGATATTATCTTGTAGTGATTTTCCTTATTCTCTACTTTGGCTTTTGTAAATAATTTTACCATCTAATTTATAATTGTGCCCTATAAGAACACATACATAAACTATTTTTTTTCTTGCAGTAGAAGACTAGATTTCAGAGACCTGTTCCCGACAGCTGAATGATTTACAGTAAGTCTATTAGATAATTCTGAAAAGCTAATTTAGGTCTCCTAAGCATTATGCTTTTTTCATAGTTAACAGTGGTGGAAAGAAACATTAGATTTGATTGAAAAATAGCACACACATTATTAAAAAGTCAGAGTCAAATTGACTCTGCTAGGTACCAAAATTTACATTTATTTTTCTGCAGAGCTAATAATGAAGCCTTCCATTAACAAGACATTAAGAAAAAAAGTCAACCCTTCCTTTCTTCCTTATTTTATCTCTCCTGCCTTTATTGCAAACTCCCTCTGGCTGCTGATTTTTGACAACCTGTTGGAAGGTAATGATAACACAGATTTTCCTCTGCGCCATATTACAATACAGCTTCCTGACAAGCTTGTCTCTGGCTAAACAAATCATTTGCACCCTGCCTGATCTGTTTCCGTATTAGTGATTCAACTGCAATTTGTTCCTCCCGTGACTAAATGAAAATGTGGTCATAAGATGCAATCCTTCCTGTTTGGGTATCATAAATAATCTGTTTCTAGAGCGCAGAACATAAATATTTTACTAACCATGAAGTAGGTTGTAGGAAATGGACGAATGAATGTGGTAGAAAAAGGATTTCCTATAGATCCATCTGCATGGTGTTTGAAGCCATTTTATGGTTTGGTGCATTCATTAGCCTCCTTATGAAGGTGTTTCTCACCCAGAGAAACATAATCATAGAAACGTGTGCTTCCTAATTTCTTGACATAACAGATTTAAATTTTCTTCCTGGTCAAATTGGGATGTAATATATCATCAAATATTCCCAGGCCTGATTTTAATTCACTGATTGCCTTTTTAATTTTTTTCCCCTATATAGAAGTGTTTCCTCCTGGGCAAATGAAGAGCCACTGTAGAATAATGAAGTTTATACTGAAGATAAATTCTTCCTAGTCCTGCTGGGTAAGTCCCCTGAAACTATAAAAGAGAAAAAAAAAAACAGGTGGAGATCTGTGGGGAGGGTAATGAAGGGTGGTTCTGTAAACATAATTCTTCTTTTCTCCAACTTAAAAGACTTTTGCTTAAAAATATATTCCCTCTGGCCTGAAAACCTATTTCCCATGTCCTGTGGTTTCTGTTCTGTAGGTGTCCTGAAAATAATTGGGTATTTAAAGAACCTCAAAATATTGCTGATCACAGAGCCAACCACCTCTTGGAACTTTCCCTCTGAGGTTGTTATTAATTTTTAATCAGCTTGCTGCTGTTTGGGGTCTTTAGGATTCCTGTAAGGAAAGGGAATGCCAATCAGGCAGAGGAGGAGGAGAGAGTAAATAAATGTGTTGGGAAATGGCCTTTTCTGCCTTCCCAGAAACAGGGGCTGGGGCTTCTGCAACCAAGACAGAGCTAAAGAGGTTTTAAGAGGGACTCCCTCCCCTTAAAACCGCAGTGCAGCGGGGCCAAATGTGGGGAGCAGGTTCCCTTTTATCTTGAGCTATTCCTCTGGCACACACTGTACCTTCCCTGACCTTATTTCCATGAGTGGACACCATCCATAGACTTTTGCTCTCACAAGGGTATAAAAACTTGCATCTCTAGGAATTTTTCTTACTTTTCTGCTTTATCATATAGATTTCCTAAATCCCACTCCTGTCCTCCGTGTCTCTCTCTCTCTTCCAGTGTTTCTTCTTTAGCCCATGATTATATATTGGTGTCACTCATAAACCTAGTCTATGAGAAAAGATCTGTCTTAATTTCTCCTATGATTAACAATAACTTTATATAAAGTGATTCAGAATAATAACTTTTCCCTCCACTCAATGCCCTCAAAGCATCTGACACCTCAGTTTTGATCCTTTGTTGACCTGTTGCCAGGTGGGGTAACTGGCATTGCAGATCTGTGGCCAGGAGCAGCAGCATCAGTTAGAGAAGCCGATTGTCCTTCAGCTCCTAAGTGAGTATCCACCAGAGGAAGGCCTTTTTCCCAGTGTCAGGGAGAGCTCTCTCTCCCTGGAGCTCAGGAGAGGGAATTGCTAAGGTCATATGAAGAGCAATCACCCTGATGTCCTAAGGGTCACCTGGTTTATTGACCAAGAGATGCATGATTGTGCTCCCACATCATGAAGCCAGGAGAATGAAGGGGAGAGAGGAAAGGAATCGAAGGGCAGAGGTGTGGAAGGAGGGAGGGTGGAGCAGGAACAGCAGCTTCAGTTAGAGGTGCTAACTGGACAGTCTATAACATACTTACAAAACATTTCTGGAAGTCTGAGTGTTCTGAAGGAGGTCCAAGGTCAAGCTCAAGGTCAATCTCAAGGTCCTGCCTCAAGAGGACCACATCTCTGCTTGTGGTCTGGCCTCTCTCTGCTTCTCCAGCCTTCTTTTCAGGGATTGCTTTCACCTGTCCAGGCTCAGGCACACCAGACTCTCTAACAGAGACCTTGGTGTCATTTTTGCCACTCTTTATAAAGTGACAAACCTTTTCCCTGGGCTTTTCCTCTGCTCAACCTCATTTGCTCCCAGGGAGCCTGCAAGACTCGGCTGAAGCATTTCTTTGGGGAGGGAGAAGTTTGTCCTTCTCTGTGATTCAATGGAACAGTGTAAAACATATCACTCTGTGGTATTTATGAACTTTTCTGAGGAAAGAAAGTATGTCATTGTTCTTCATCTGGAAAACCATGCACAAGGCCGGCACTCAGAGAATCCCAAAGCCCATGTGCACAGTCGATGCCTCTCTAACGTGGGGCACCACAGGGCGCGATCTTGGTCATTTGGAAAATATCCTGCTGACCCCTGACATGAGTATGATTAGCAGCAGCCAGACTCGGATTCTTGGTAACAGTACAAATATCTCATGAGTGGCCCTTTTTCTTTTTATATTTTCCACTTACTAAGCTTCCAGATGGTGCAAAAACCATGTGAGGCAGGGGGAACCTATTGGTGAGAGGAGTTGGTAAAAGATGGGGGACAGTGATCTGAAACTGGGCAACCAGATTACATTGATTTTCATTCTATTACACCTGGGGTAAAAAACACGGAGGTTCCCAAATTGTGGTTAAATTTTTAAGAGATTTGGGAATAGCGGGTGATCTAGGTGGTTTCCTTCACTTCCTTCCTCATCTTCTCCCTCTCGTGGCTTTCTTTCTCTTCTTGATCAGGTTCAAAATGGTGATTTTTCAACCATATAGAAAAACTTACATGATTTTCTAGAACAAGCTTAGAAGCTGCCTCCTCAGGAACGGCATGGTTAAGAATGTACTTCTGGAGGGATTGTAACATGATAATATAATCATGTATGTATTTTTCTGTTTTACAACATTGAAATCGCCTGAATGGAGCAAAGACTTTGTAATTTGTTTTGTTTCTCTTTATTTCCAAGTTTGTAGTCACGAAAACTGGAAGAGCAGGATAATGCATGGGCAACATGAGGGTAGAATATAAGTGTCTAGAAAAACATTCTAAATGGCGATGGATAAAGGTGGAATTGGTAGGTAGAGTGGTGGTGGGGGTGGGGGTGGGGTGGACAGACTATGGGTCAACAAAGAAAGCTACAGCCAGACCATCTTCCCCAAGGAATCTGTTGTGTTAACTAATGCAAAAAGCGATACAAAGTATAGTGACAAATTCTGAAATTTTTAAGCACTGATTGATCATGGGTTGAAGCTAGGCTGTGAAGGACTCGTTAGACCTCAGATAAGGATTTATTAGATTTTTATCTTATTGATGGAAAGATAAGTGGCTAACAGGACTTCTCAGCAGATTTATTAAGGTATAACTGATATACAATAAGCTTTACATTTTGAAACTGTACAATCTGATACATTTTGAAATGTGCATAAGGCTGTAAAACAACCACTAGGATTCAGATAATGAACATATCCAGTGCTCCCAATAGTTTTCTGAATATCCCTTTGGAAACTCACTCATATACTCTGAGGCCCTGAAAGCCTTTTTTAAAAATTTATTTATTTATTTATTTTACTTAGGTATATATGACAGCAGAATGCATTTTGATTCATTGTACACAATAGAAGTACAACTTTGCATTTCTCTTGATTGTTCATGACATAGTGTCATACCATATGTATAGTCATACATGTACCTAAGGTAATGACGTCCATCTCATTCCACCATCTTTCCTACCCCCTTTTCCCCACCCAACATCTCCCCTTTGCCAAATCAAGGTTCCTCCATTTCTCCCCTTCCCCCTGGAAACCTTTGATCTATATACTGTTAGTGTAGATTAATGTGCCTTATGTAGAATTGTATGTAATTGAGTTCATGCAACATTTGCTGCTTTCCTTTGGTTGGCTTCTTTCACTCAACTAATTATCTCAATATCCACTCATGCCTTTATGTGTATAAGTTTCTTTTTACTGATGAGTAGTGTTCCATTAGATGCTGTTACTACAGAGCTACAGTGAACACTTGCATGCAAGTCTTTCTGTGGACATACATCTTCATTTCTCATGACCAGATACAAAGAAGCAGAATGGCGGTATTATATATTAAGTGTATGATTAAGTTCTTCAGAAACTTTCACACTGTTTTCCAAAGTGTTTGAACTATTTTACATTCCCATTGATAGAATCTGAAAGCTCCCACATGCTCCGAATTTTTACTAACACTTGATATGGGCCAAATTTTAATCTTAAGTATTCAAAACCATCCTGTGAAATGTCACGGTTTCAATTTTCATTTTATTTTTGATTGATACTGTTGATAATCTACCAATATATATTCTGTAGTGAAGTATCTGTTTAGCATCTCCCCATTTTTTCATGGCATTATTTGTTTTCTTATTACGGAGTTTGTGAGAGTTCTTTATATCTTCTGCTCACAAATCCTCTATATGATATATTGTATGGAAATATTTTTCCTGTCCATAAATTTTATTTTTATGACTTATACTATTTCCTCACAGCTCTATTGATATATAATTGACAAATTAAAATTGTATATAATTAAAAAGTACAGTGTGATGATTTGATATATTTATTATGAAGTGATTGCCACAATAAAATGTATTAATACATCCCCCACCACACTTACTTACCATTGTGTGCGTATGTGTATCTGTGCGTGTTTGTGTGAATATTTCTAGTGTGAATACGTAAAATCTCCTCTCTCAGAAAATTTCAAGCAATACAGTATTATATATATTAATCATAGTCACCACGTTGTACATTAGGTCTCAGAACTTATTCATCTTATAATTGAAAATTTGTACCCTTCAAATAACATCTCCCTATATCCCCCACACCCCGATATCTGGTAACCACTGTTCTAGTCTCTGAATCTGTAATTTGACTGGTTTTAGATTTCACATATAAATGAGATCAGCAGTATTTGTCTATGTCTGACTTATTTCACATAGTATGATATCCTCCAAGTTCATCCATTTTGTTGCAAATGGCAGGATTTCTTTCTTTTTATGGCTAAACAATATTCTATTGTGTGTGTATAGTTTATATACATACAGGCATACACAATGAAATATTCTTTTTATATCTATCATCTATCACCTATCTATGAATCAATCTATCTATCTATCTATCTATCTATCTATCATATATTATCTATCTTCACATTTTCATTATCCATTTGCTCATCAGCAGGCACTGGGGTGGTTTCCCTGTCTTGGGCACTGTCAATAATGCTGTGTGAACATGGGAGTGTATGTATCTCTTCAGGACACTGAGTTAATTAATACCCCTGGGATATATACCCACAAGTGGGACTGTTGTAGGCACTGTAGTTCTCTTTTTAATTTTTTGAGGAAACTTCATATGCTTCCCATAACTTCTGTACCCATTTACATTCCTACCAAAACTGTAGAAAGCTTCTCTTGCTTCTGTACCACCTTGCCCACACTTTCATCCCTTCTCTTTTGGATAGTAGCCATCCTAAAAGGTGTGAAATGGCATCTTTTTGTGGCTTTGATTCACATATTTCTGATAATTAGTGATGTTGGTCACCTTTTTATAGACCTGTTGGCCATTTAATGTCTTCTTTGAAAAATGTCTATTCATGTCCTTGGCCCATTTTATTGTGCAATATGCTGGGGGTTTTTTTTCTATTGAGTTTTAGGATTTTTATATATTTTGGATATTTATTAGATGTATGGTTTGCGTATGATGTCAGTGGTGGATTTGCTAAGTGTGACATTAATTATGTTGACATATGTTCTTTCTTGTCATTGTTAGGTTTTTCTCTTGTAAACCCTATAAGAGTTTATATCACAAAAAGATGTTGAATTTTATCAGGTGCTTTTTCTGTATGTATTCAGATGATCATATAATTTTTATTTTTTCATTCCAATGTTTTTTCTATTATTAACTTCTGGTTTCATATCATTGTGTGTTGATGGCCACAGCCGAGTCGGGATGATGCATGGCATTTTTGCCAGAAGTAGTGGTTGAGAGGTGACGCCAGCAAGCCATTAAGATGATGACTTTTGAGTTCTTGTGGAGTTCCGGTTGAGTTCCGGTTGAGCTCTCCCGGGAATTCCTGAAGAGTTTGTGTTGGTTGGTGAAGTTCCGGTGGAGGGAGTTCCGGTTGGTGTGTGGTGTTCCTGGAGGAGCTGCGTGGGTGGCGTTGGGGAGAGTTCCCGGGGAGCGTGTGTGGAGTGTGCTGGTGGAGTTCAGAAATCAAGTTTGTTCCTGCTCCAGTGGCTCGTGATTTGTGCCCAGCCAGACTGCGGCAATTGTGTTTGGAAAAAAGTAATTGTTATGAGTTTTAACTTTAAATTTGTTATTATTTGGTTTTGGCCTAACATATAATTTATCCTAGAGAACATTCTATGTGCTCTTGACAAGACAGTGTTCTGTCACAGATGAATGGAATGTTTTCTGTGTCTATTAGGTTCATTTGGTCGACAGTGTTATTCAAGTCTGCTGCTTATTTGTTGATTTTGTATTTTGATTATCTATCTATAGTTAAAAATGGGTGTTGAAGTCCCTACAATTTATTGTTTTGCTCTCTATTTCTTCTTTCAGTTGTATTAACATTTGTTTCTTATATTTGGTGCTCCAGTGTTGGGTGCATATATATTCACAATTGTTGTATCACTTGATGAATTTACTTCTCTATTAATTTCTCTATCTCTTATGACAGAATTTGACTAAAATTCCTGTTTTGTCTGGAATACATATAGCCACTCCTGTTCTTTTCTGGTTACCATTTACATAAAATAGTATTTTCCCACTCTTCATATTCAGTGTTTCCTTAAAGCTAAAGTGAGTCTCTTATAGGAAACATATTATTGAATTTTTTTTCATTTTTATCCATTCAGCCACATTGTCTTTTGGCTAGACTATTTAACTTCTTTATATTTAAAGTAATTATTGATATATAATGAAGTTATTTCCATTTTATTAATTGTTTTCTGGTTGTTTTATAGATCCTTTGTTCTTCTCTTTTACCTTTATTTGCAGTTTGTTGATTTTTATTTTTGTAGTGGCATGCACTGATTCCTTTCTATTTATCTGTTGTGTATATATAAGGATTTTTATTTGTTGCTACTTCAAGGCTTACATAAAAGATCCTATAATTATAATATTCCATGTTAGGCTGTTATCAACTCAAATTCAATAATATACAAAACTATAATTTTACTTTTTATTCTCCCTATATTTTATTTCATTGATGTCTCATTTTTGTATATTTTTATGTTGTATGTCAATTAACAAATTATTGTAGCTACTTTTATTTTAGTATTTTGTCTTTTAATCTTTATACTAGAGTCAAAAGTGACTTTACAGTGTCTGAGTGTTCTGAATTTGACTATATATTTATCTTTACAGTGTCTGAGTGTTCTGAATTTGACTATATATTTATCTTTACCTGTGGATTTTATATTTCCATATTGTTATTCAGTTTCTTTTTTTCAACTCAAAGTACTCTCATTAGTATTTCTTTTCAGGCAGGTTTAGTGGTAATAAACTCCTTTGGTTTTTGTTTCTCCAGAAATATCTTTATATTTCTTTAGTTTCTAGGTATAGTATTATTGGCTGGCAGTGTTTTTGTTTGTTTGAACATTTTGAATATATATAATTCTACTACTTCCTGACCTTCAAGCTTTGTGTGGAGAAGTCTACTAATGGCCTTATGAAGCATCCTGTATTAATTTTTTTGTGGGGGAGGGGTGTTATTTGGTTTTTCTCTTGTGGCTTTTTATGATTTCCTCTGTCTTGGATTCTTGACAATTTGATTACAATGTGTCTTTGAGGATTCTGCTTTAAGTAGACCTTTTAGAGGATCTATTAAGGTTTGGATCTGGAATGGCCCTCAATGGCTCATATATTGAAGGTCTGGTCCCCAGTGCAGAGTGTTCAGAGTTGGAGCTTCAGGAGGGTGATTGGATCATGAGGTCTCTTACTCCATCTGTGGATTCATAATTTAACGACATTATTAGAAACTGGTGGAAACTGTAAGCTGCAAGGTCTTGTTGGAGGATGTAGATCAGTGGGACATGCTCTCTCTGGAAAGGTATATCTCGTTGCATGCTTTTTCTTGCTCTATGCTTTCTGGATATCATGTGGTGAGTATTTCTTCTCCACTATATTCTTAAACCATGATATATTGTCTCAGGTCCAAAGCAATGGAGCCAGTTATAGGACTGAACCTGAAACCATAAGCCCAAATACATCATTCCTCCTTAAGTTTTTCTCAGGTTTCTGTCACAGCAATGGAAAGTTGACTAACACAGGACTCTAGGAGCTTTGTAAAGCCAGGTGTCCATATCCCTTCCAAGGCTTAAGAGTTTTTAGCTATTATATCTTTAAACAAGAATTCTGCCTTTGAAATTGACTTACTTTAAAATGAAAATGAAAACTGATTTTCTGTATCTAGAATTTCCTTCTGCTCAAAATGAAAACTGAAAACCCAAAGCCCAAGAGGCACTAGCAAAGGTTGAAAAACAGGTATTGTGACATTTTCTCTGGTTAGCATAGCCTACTTAAATTTACATATGCCTATTTCCTGGCTTTTGCTTCTATAAATTGTAACCCCTCCTACAGGACTGGCAGAGAGAGTGTAGTTGCTTCTTCCAAGTTTTGGCCGAAACTACAAGTAAAACTTCATTTTTTCTTTTTATATTGTTTTCTTATTTCTTAGGGAGGAAGGAAACCAAATCCAACTAGCCAGGATCCAGGCCGTTCCTGGTGTGGCTGATGATGACACCATTTTCTCTTTCTTCTCCTAAAACTCCCATAATTTGTATTTGCATATATTTAATGATGCTCAATATGTCCTGTGTGCATTATTTACTCTTTCTTTTTATTATTAATTTTTTTTTCTAATTGATAAATTTAAAATGACCTGTCTGTGAATTTGCTGATTCTTTCTTCTGCATGATTTGGACTGCTATTAAAAGTTCTCTGCTGGATTTTTTCAGTTCTTTCAAGTATTCTTCATGACTTCTGTTCGGACCTTTATTATGGCTAGTTTTTATTTCTTTATTAAACTTCTTATTTCATTCAGACATTTCTATTCTAATTTTATTTATGTGTTTCTCTGTATTCTCCTGCTTCTCCATGAGCTGCAACAGCTTATTATTTTCAATTACTTGCCAAGCAATTCATAGATCTCCATTTCTCTGAAATGGGTCACTGAAACTTCACTGAGGTCTGTCATTGTTAGGCCTGTTAGCAGGAGCTTGAGTGGGCATGGATCCTGTCTGGTCCCTGAGGAGACCAACTGCCTCTAGGACCTTGGTCAATAGGTTTGGCACTGCAGTGAGGGTTTACTTCAGGGTCTGCAGATGCTGGGCCTCCTACTATGTATACGGATGGTTGTGGCTTTATCCAGGTCTATGGAGAGATGCTACTGGGTGGCTGGTGTCTGAGTAGACAAGATTGACTTCAGACTGCATCTGAAAGGGGCCAAAATGTAGTTACAGGGCTACTTTGGAGTTGACAGACAAGGTCAAAGTCATCCCGCCTGCCTCTGGGACATAAACCAGTAAGCTCTCCTATGTGTTCTGTATGGGCAGACTTCTCTCAGACCAGTTGGGAGGGGCTGTAGCCCACTGATTGGGCTTATTCAGGATCTGTTTTGCGATAAAGCCTAAGACATACCTGTGGGGTCCCAGGTGAGTTGCTGGGTGTTCCGGCCACTCTTAGACTGTATCAGAGGGGAGCATGTCTTTTCTTCATTATTTTAACAGTATCATTTGAAGAGAAGTTCTTAACTTTTAGTGAAATTTATTGACTTTTAAAAATATACTATACTTTTAGCATCATATTTAAGAAATCTTTGGTTAACTCAAAGGCATAAAGATTTTCTCCAATTTTTCTTTGTAGAAATGTCATAGTTGTTTTTATTTTATGACTCATGTTTATTATTAGTACAAGCCATGGTTTGAAGTGCATGCATATCTTTACATGTGAATACCCAGTTTTTCCAGCAGAAATTGATTAAACTATCTTTGCTCCACTTCATTATCTTTGTACTTTATTTTTTTCAAAAATCAAAGACTAAATATGTATGTCTAATTTCATATCCTTTACTCAGTTGCATCAATTTATTTGCTTCTCTTAAGCCCAAACCAGGCTATTGAAATCAGGGAGACTTAAGTTCTTAAAATTTGTTCTCCTTCATCAAAGTAATTTGATATTTTTTTCTTTTCAATTTCCATATTAATTTTAAAACAAGCCTTTTGTATTTAAAAAAATCAATATTATGTCTTAGAGTACATTGAAAAGTACACATCCTGGTTTGTTATAAGTTTAAAACATTAGGTATTTGCATCATAAAATTATTCACTTTTTTTTTTGATGGCATTTTAGTTGCTTTGGAAGAACATTGTTTCTCCTTAGGTGAACTTATACTGCAGCAGCGATCCACCCTTACATCATGGTGTAGCTTACAGCACAGGTGTTTTTCTTTCCAGGGGCTCTTGTCCATCACAGCTAACTTCAGTTTTGTGGGGTTTTTTTTCCATTTTAAAACCTAAAGCACCTCCTATCAGAGACAATGCAAGTCTTAGAGAAAGAATGAGAAAGGGTACAGCACTCAGTGGTTCTCAAAATTTTGTTGAGAAGAAGCAAAGTCACCTCCACTTACATTGAAATCATTGGCCAAAGTCAAATGTGTGGGCGATCCTGATTTATTGACTTTTAAAAATATACTTCTGGCATCAAATATAAGAAATCTTGCTATTTTAATTTTATTTATGTGATGCCAAAGGAATGAAATGAAAACTTCTTCCAGAAACCATGTTATATGCATGAACAAATATGTAACAATAAAGCCCACTATTATATACAATCATAAAGTACCAATTAAAAAATGATCTTAAAACAAAAATTTCCCCAGAGAGGGGGTACTAAAGGAATGTGGCTATAATTATTTTTAAAAATAAAATCTATAACAAATATTGAATGGATCTTTAAATAACTATTTTCAGAACAGTATATCAATTGGCAAATGAATAGGGTTAACTTTATGTATAATGAATTTTTCATAAGAAATATTAAAGTATTCAGTTGTTGGCCATGTCTCTATCTCTCCCCACTCCTCGCTTCTCTTGATTCCAGCCAAGAAACCCTTAGACTAATTTGACTCACAAGTAAATTCCACATTACATATTTCTGGTGAGAAGCACCAGTAGTATTTCCCTATATCATTATTCTGCCCCCACTCATTTTTTTTACTATTTAATGTTTGCTTAGAGATGAGTATAACCAATTTATAAACATGCAGTTCAGTAAGTAACCAATTTTCTCTAAATAGATTTACACCTAAGTGAGAATAGAGATGTTGATTGTCTGCAATCCAACAAAATAATTATCATAAAAGCCATCATTAACTGAGTGTTCAGTGGTGCCAGCCATGGTTCTAAACGGCCTACTTGCATTTTCTCACTTAGTGATTTTGAGAATGCTGGTAAGCAGACACCATTGTTATAATGTGATGGGAAATAGGTACACAATGGTGTTAGGCAATTTGTCTAAGAACTCACAAGCACTAGAGTCATAATTGGAATTCAGACCTGCCTGAATCCATAACCTAAGTTTAAACACTGCATTATAATTCAAGAAAATGAACTGCAAGCAATCTCAGTGTTCTTATTTGACAACCCTAAGATTAGACTAAAAATGGGTAAAGTTGCACACTGAATATCAAAGTCCAATACTACATTTTATGTGAGATCAACTGCATCTGGGGAACAGGTACAATTCCATCTACAGCAAGACAGACTCTAGAACTCAAACTAATGTGGGGAAGATCACAGTGAGGAGAAGTAAACAATATGAATTGTAGTATAATTCAAAATAACATAGAGGGGTTGAAGTTCAACAGGAACCTGGAATGTTTCTAAAGAAGTTATGATGATTAGGATTCTCAGGTTGACACAGTAACTCAACACTAATGGTTGAATTGCTGGAATTATAAATAAGTTTACTTTACTTGAAAAGAAAAGGTCTGGGTGGAAGAGATAGATAGTCCAGGGGCACACCTTTCAGTTATTTAAGATGAATAAGTTCTGGGGATCAAAAGTATAGTGAGGTGATAGAGTCAACAGCCCTGTGTAGAATACTTGAAATATATATTTATATCAGAACATCACACTGAAAAATTTAATGATAAACTTTTTGCCAATTTTACCTCAATAATTTGGATGAAAAAAAAAAAGAAGTAAAATCCTAAAAAAAATGCTAGCAAATTAAATCTAGCTGTAGATTAAGAGGATTAACATAACTAAGTGGGATTTATTTCAGGAATATTGAGTTGTTCATCATAAAAAAATAGATATGAAACACAACATAAATAGAATGAAGGAAAATTTCATCTCAATTCATGAAGATAGAGCATCTAACAAAATCCAATATCCTTTTATGATAAAAACACTGAACAAATTAAAAATGAAATGCTACTTACTCAACATGATAAAGAGCAGGAAAAGCCCACAAGTAACAATCAATGATAAAAGAAAGCTTTCCCCTAAGATAAGGAAAAGACAGAGAGGCCTCCTTTCATGGTTTCTATGTAACAATTGTGGAGGTTCCAGGCAGAGAATTTAGGCAACACAGATATAAAGTGTCCAAATTGGAAGGAAAGAAGTACAACTAGATCTATTCTCATTTGATGTGGTTACGTACATATGTAAGATCCTGAAGAATCCACAAGAAATTTATTAGAGATAGTAAATGAGTTGCAAGATGAAAGGTCAACACACAAAATGAGCTACTTAGAAACAAATTTAATCAAGGAGGTGCAAGATGCAGAGACACCCATGTTCATGTTTATAAGACTTATTATTGTTAAGAGGGCAATACTACCCAAAGAATTGAATCACCAGATTCAATTCAATCCCTATCAAAACTTTAACCCCCACTTTTCTTGGTAATGTAAAAGTTTATACTAAAATTGTTAAGAATTTACAAATGGCCCCAATAGACAAAGCAATGTTGAAATAGAAAAAAGAGTCATGGGTTCATTTTACATTTGCAAATCCATGTAATTCACAAAATTAACAGGGGAAAAATAATCCCCTCAAAACATGCCAAGAGAAAATTTGACAAAATATAGCATACATTTATTATAAAATCTTTCAGTAAATCAGGATTAGAATCTTTCTTACTGCCATAAACAGTAACCATGAAAAAACTAAAATGAACGTTATTCTTGTTACAGTTTGGATACAAGGTTTCCTCAAGATCTCATGTGGAGACAATATAAAAATATCCAGAGGTGAACTAGATTGTATAGTTATAACCTAATCAGTGGATTAATCCACTTTTATGGATTAAGTAGGTGGTAACTGTAGGCAGCTAGGGTGTCACTGGAGAATAACTTGGGGGGTTATGTTTTATCCCTAGTGAGCAGAGCTGCTTCTTAGCTGTCATGTTCTGAGCTGCTTTCTTCTATCCTGCCCTTTTTCCATGATGTCTGCCTCAGCTTGGATCCAGAGCTCTTGAGTCATCTGAATATGGACTGAACCTCTGAAACCATGAGCCAAAATAACCTTTTTCTCCTCTGTGTTGCTCTTCTCAGGTTTTTTGGACATAGCAATGAAAAAACTGACTAAAACAATATGTAACATTGAAAAACCCAATGCTTTCCTAGTTAGATTAAGAATGAAGCAAGAATATTCATTCCCATTATTTTCATTTAACAAGTACCAGAAATCCTAAGAAGTATAATATACACAAGAAATAAAATTTAAAATATTTCAAAATGTTGAAAAGAAGAAATAAGATTGTCTGTATTTGTAGATAACATAATAAGCTTTGCAAAAATTTTAAGGATTCTACAACAAAATAGCAACAACAACAAATATTCTAAACTAATAAGTGAGCTTATCAAGGCTTCAGGATAGAAGGGCAGTACAGAGAAACCCAACTGTATTTCTGTATAAATTGAAATGAAATAAAAGAATGTCATTTATAATAATATCAAATGTAGATAATAGCTAGCAATAAGCTTGGCAAAAAAATAGCAATATGTTCTCTGAAAATCACAAATATTATTGAAATTAAATAAGTCTTAAGTGAATGAGGAAATATGCCATATTGTTGATCAAAAATGCTCATTACTGTTAAGAATGCCAGGTTTTCCAAAATCAATGTATAGTTTCAAAGTAATCCAAATCAATATTCAAGTAAACTCCGTAGAATTTGATCAGATGGTTTTAAAATTTACATGAAAGTGTCAATAATCTAGATTAGCCAAAAGTTTAAATGAGAGCAAAGTTGGAAGAGTTATACTGTCTAATTTCATAACTTGAAAACTTATTATAACATTATGAAAATCAGTGCAATATTGGCATCAAGGTAGGCATGTTTATCAATTGAACAAAATAAAATTCAGAAATATTTTCTTTATCATTAAGAGTTGATGCCAGTTAAGCATATTATGAACCTAAAATTTTGTGCATCCCTCCAACTGCAATTTCAAAATCTAATCAGACTATTAGCAACAGATAATACTATCCTATAATATATGAGTCAGCTTCTTATCACTGATGACCAAAATACCTGGCAAGAACAGTTTCCAGGAGGAAATGTTTATTTTGGCTCATAGTTTCAGCACGGCAGGCCATGATCAGCTGGCTCCAAGGCAGAGGTACCTTGTGGAAGGGCATGGAAGAGAAAGACTGCAATAAGCTCATGGCAGCTCATAGCAGCAGAGAAAACCGGGCCCAGGAGAAGATAATTCTTCCAGGACATGGTCCCAGTGAACTACTTCCTATACCTGGGCCCCAACTTCCTAATCCATTCAGCCATCAATAAATTAATCCATTTACTGAATTCAATGCATACTGGTGCATTGTGTGACACATGACCTTTTGGAAGATGTTATATATTCAAACCATCACAATGTGCTAAGTTGTCCCCAGAGATTTTGAAGAAGTAAGTATCTTTATCAAAGCTGTTGAGAGAGATGAGGAAGGCACATTATTTTTTATTGATTGTTTAAAAAATAAATGACAGCAGAATGCATTACAATTCTTATTACACATATATACCACAATTTTTTCATATCTCTGTATATAAAGTATTTTGACACCCAATTCGTGTCTTCATACATGTACTTTGGATAATGATGTCTGTCACATTCCACCATCCTTGCTAATCCCCTGCCTCCTCCCTTTCCCTCACCTGCCCCCCTGGCATTTATTTGTTTGGGATTAGCTAAGTTCACTTAGCATTATCTTCTCCTTTTAAAAAAATATTAAAAATTTCATGGCACTTGAAGGGAACTTGACAGAAGCACCTCTCTTATTTGCCTTTAACTTAACCCTATTATATATCTTTAAAAGCAATGTGTGATGGCTGCCCTTCTATAATGTCAGTAGAACCTAACATTCCGTTTCATCTAGAATTTATAATGCCCTTCACTCATTAGGATACAGACATACATGTAATGTATGCAGTATAGTTAGTAAGGTTCCTGTAGAGAAGGTAGGTAGAGAAGTTAGGGTCCAACCAGTGCTAGCGCAGCTAGGAATCAAATCAGGTCTTTCTTACTCCACGTCTAGTATATTTGATCTGCACAGCTCTCTCTCTACCACTTGATGTATTTTATCCTAAAATACTTAAACAGTACTTCTGCTTTCTGTTCTAGCCTGTAAGAAACGTGGAGAGAACCACTCTTCCTAGAAAGTAAAACCTGACAAAATGAAAAATTATCAAGTCTTCCTATTTCCATAAAAGAAATGAGAACACACAGCAATCTACTGGCTCCCAAATGGGCAAGAATGAAAGGCAGATCCAGAGGAGAATGACAACCTACTGAGCAAAAACCACACAGAGCAGGAAACTACACAGGGACCAGTTCTGGGGTAGGGACATACTTTAATCCTGGGACTCTGCCAGGTCCTCTCGTTGAACACTGGAGAAAATCTCCCCAGGGTTTCTGTTGGGGCAGGGGAAACGGCCCAGTTTTACAGATTTTTTTGGGGGGGGGAGGGGCGGGGATACTGGGGAGTGAACCCAGGGGCATTCGACCACTGAGCCACATCCCCAGCCCTATTTCGTATTTTATTAGTGACAGGGTCTCACTGATTTGCTTAGCACTGCACTAAATTGCTGAGGCTGGCTTTGAACTCACTATCCTCCAGTTTCTGCCCCCCAGACCACCGGGATCACAGGCCTGCACCACGGTGCCCGGCAGGACCCAGTTTTAAATAACCCAGAAAAATTATGGAACCAGACCTATCTAGATATAGGGAAATGACCAGCTCCGACCAGCTGTAGCCATCCTGTTCCACTAAGTGGCAATACTGAGAAGTAGGTGTGGAAGTCCCAGGGCAGAGGCACAGGCTTACCAAGACTTGGACATACTTACTGGACTACAGAATATTTCCCCTTCCTCGCACTTGCCAACGTCGTATTGAAAGTCTGGTTACAGCCGTTTCTTTTGTCAGCACATCATATCCAGCTATCAAGAAAAAAAAATTATAAGACATACTGAAAGGTAAAATACTTAAAAGTGTTTGGAAAGCTTAGAAATAGACTTAAAGATTGGACACAGGAAATTAAAACTAGCTACATTAGTTAGCCTCTCTGTGACCAAAATAACTGAAGAAGTTTAGTGGAGGGACAGTTAATTTTGGCTTACAGTTCAAAGGTTAGTCCATGATCAGCAAGACCCATTGCTCTGTGCCCAATGTAAGGCAGAACATCATGGAGGAAGGGTATGGCAGAGGGAAACTGCTACCCTTGTAGTAGCCAAGAAGCAGGGAGAAAGAGGGAAAGGACCACAGGGAAGATGGACTCTTCCAGGACATGCCACCAGGGATCTGCCTCCTCTAGCCACATCTCACCTGCCTAACTCGTCACCCAGTCCCCTCAAACTAGGATGCACTGATTCCGTCAGCACTCTCACAATCCAAACACGTCATCTCTGCATCAATAAAAGAACCTAAGCAGGGCATCTCATATCCAAACCATAGCGCTGGCTAAGTCCTACTTTGGACTTCTGGTCTGTTTGACTCTGACCTGCCACTACCTAGCCTCTGTACTGAGTGGAATAGTGACCCACACCAAAGTCAAGTCTTCTTAGAACCTGTGGATATCAATCTATTAATAAGTAGGATATTTACAGATGTAATCAAGTTAAAAATAAGGTCAGAAAGAATTGGGGTGGTTTCTAAATCCAGTAAGATTGGTATCCTTAAAAGTAAAGGGAACCTTTACATATAGATACACACACAGGCAAGAGGAACTCGGTGATAACAGAGGTAGAGATTGGAGTGGGGCAGCTACAAGCCCAGGAATGCCATCAATGCCCGCAACCACAGGAGCTAAGAGGAGACAGGGAAAGATCTTCTCCCTTAATCCTCAGAGGGGGCATCGCCTGACAACAGACTTCCAGCCTCTACAACCTCAAGACAACACATTTCTTTTGTTTGTAGGCACCCAATCTGTGAGACTGTTTTAGAAGCTTTCAGAAACTAAACAGGGTCTGCTTAGAGAGAGCCACTAGTTCCATCCTCAGCATGCTGGTCCCTGGAGTTAAATTAGTTTGGGATCTGAGAGCACTAGTAATGGTTTTCCTAGACTATCAAGGGAGGCAAGGGCTTACCAAATGTGGATAGGGTAGACTTGAGAAGTACGTGGGAGCTCTCCAATGTGCTTCAACCACTAAAGATCAGTGCAAAGAATGCAACCATTCAAAAACAGAGCTGAGATCCCATCCTCCATGTGTCGCTATTCAAACATGAGATCTTTTGCAAGACACTTTCTCCAGGCCTTTACCCTCCCTTATCAGATATGAATCATTTCCTGGGTCTACTAATTTCCAAAGGGATAATGATATGTGACAAGATGATTATGAAAATGTTTTGAGAAATCTTGGATTAGTCCATTTATTACTGTGGAGAGCTATGGAAATAGAAAA
Source organism: Ictidomys tridecemlineatus (assembly GCF_052094955.1). NCBI lineage: Eukaryota > Metazoa > Chordata > Mammalia > Rodentia > Sciuridae > Ictidomys > Ictidomys tridecemlineatus. The sequence goes on along the minus strand of NC_135483.1, from coordinate 14,394,496 downwards.
CAATTTTAATTTTAGTTTTCTTCAAATATGGGGAAAGAAAATCAAGCGACTGTTTTGCTTCCCGTATTCAAGCTTTTCTCCTTTTCTTAACAGTAGCTCCTATGAAGGAGAGATGCCCCTGTTTCATTATTGTTTGTTAAAACTTGCACCACTTCAGAAAAACATTCAAAGCTGTCATAAGCAAACCATCCAAGCAGAGGTTAAGAATGACCCTTCATCTTCATCTTGAATGGAGGGGTTATTGTTTTGAACACTATTAAGGTAAGTGACCTCCATAGTTGGTTTGCTTTAAGATCCATTTCCTCTCCTTTCCTTTATGCAGTAGGGCACACACAGGGAAAATACAAAGATCTTTAGAAAAACCAGTAGGAATCTGTGGGAGCTGACTGAAGGGAGAGGAAGAGGGGCAAAGGTGTTTCTCCTTCTCACTCTGTGCCTTTCTCTGGAAGTGTCTGGTGGGGGTCCTGTGTTCTCTGTGTCTTCAGCACCTGCCCTCTCTCCCTCCAGTGCCTCTTCAGGGAACTAGCTTCTCTTCCAGATTCACCATGATTCCAACCGCCACTGTTCTGTCCAGGCTCCTGCTCAGGTGCCCCAACTCCCAGTCCATTTCTCTCCAAGCCTAGGTATGAACGTGGCTTCCTAGAGTTTCCAATTTCATATCATTCTACCTCCCCCTTCACTCTTTTATTCTGCCCTCCATCTTTGGAACTAAAGTCCTGGTATCAATAGCTATGTGTATTTAACTTACCTGAATGGGTTTGTTTTATTGGATGGACCCATATTGAATCATCAAGTTAAATCATCTTATCTTTGTATGGAAAGAGGTATAAATGTCTCCAAAACTTTTCTGATTCGATAGGTTTAGAACAGGTTGTCCTTTACGTCCACCACAGCTCTGGAAATCTGCTGTCACACAATTATCTGCACTCATATAACTGCATCTAGCATTGGAGCACATGAAGAAGTCTTTCCTTTTATCCTTCCTCTACAGTGTGCTTTGAGAATATTGGTTAAAAACAAACAACAAAAAAAAAACCTTCTCAAAGGAGGTAGGTTGGTAGGTAGGTAGGAGGGAGGGGGAAGTGGACAGTCTGTTTAAATCTGCTCAGGAGTTTGAAGTGTTTCAATGTATAATCAGAGGGCACCCCAGGCTGTCAAACCAGTGCACTCTCTCTACCTCCACAGAACTCTGCTCAGCTGTTGCCACCTGCAACAGCCACTGCTAGCTGCTCACCAAATTCCATGCTCTCTTCTCCTGGTCCTCATGGTCACATGGCTGGTAGGCAGGTTGGGTTTCTGCTATCGTAGGTGTCCCCTGTGCCTCAGTTCTAGGCATGATGTGTACGTAGAAGTGGTGTGACTTTCTAGGGGTGACTCATAGAAACCTCTTGAGTTGGCCTATCCATGATTTTTTCTCCTCGTCTGTTAAGGAGAAGCCCACAATGATGCTAGAAGCGATGTGTGGAAGATGGTAGGGCCTGTCAGCCTAGGGCCTCCCAAGGTGGAAGGTCATTATGATGGCCTCTTTGCCAAGCCAGCACTCACAAATGAGCCAAAGTAAATTTATTTTGAGACAATATATAGTTGGGCTATATATTCTAGCAATTAGCACAGCATTAACCCATAACCTCATCTGAAAGGTCTTCTTTAACTACTGAAGAATTAGTTGTTCCCAATTTATTTTCCTTTGTTATTGCAGCCCTCATCAAATAATTTTTGTTCACTTACCAGAGCATGAGCATCATGAGAGAGAGAGGGCCTCATCTACCCATCTAACTTTGAAGCATTAGGTATGGAGCATACAAGTCTGAAGAATTGTTTGGTGAGTTGAATCAACTAGAATTGGGCTCTTACCTGTCTTTCCTTCCCAGATCCTTCACAGTTTTAATCAATTCCCACTCTTGGCTGCCAAACCCTCAGCCCATTCGTCTACCCATCTGTTTGTAGTTTTCACTTGAAACTTCTAAATGTCAAGGCCACCCTACTTCCACTGTTGCCCCCACCACATTTTTACTGACTTGTCTGACATCTGGGCCCTACAGGCCTCAGTCTCAGCCTGGCAATAGTGCTTACAATATCTGAGAGGATAAAAATAATCATTCTTTTATGAGCACATGATAAAACATTCTTGAATTCATGCCCTCAGCTATGCTATTTAATTGGAAGAATGATCTTACTAATCTGAAATCCTCTTGTTCCTAAATTTAACCCTGGTTAGTTATAATCCAGGATTAAACAAACTAAGAACCTTGAAAACTCATGAGTCCTGAGGTTGGAACGAAGATCAACTCAATGAAATGAGTTTATGAGGGGAGCAGATATTTCCACTGTAGCAGAAAATGAATAATAGAACAGCAGAATATGACTTTATATTCTTTATTCAAAAACATGAGAGTAGAAAGGGCCTTTTTAATTTCTGTTAACCTCACTGGTACTTTGATTTAAGAATTATATAGATTTCTATGCTATTCCATTGCAAAATAACCAGATCATAACATACCAGGCCTAGAAGGTGCTATTCAATTCATGCAGACTAATGGATCCTGCTATGTTGAGGGGTGTGGACATTTTCAAATGCATGTTCAAGTGTAGACACACACACACACACACACACAATTTACACATAGTTTTAATAGCTGAAAAATTCTCTGAGGGCTATCTACAGTCTCTCATACATCCATGGAAATACATTAATAAAACTATTTTGTGAAATAAAAAATAGATGTGGCTATAGGTCATGAATTTTACTCCTTATAACACAAAAGTTCATTCATTCATTCATTCATTTTTCCAAATCAAGGTTGACCTACTTCTAACTTCTATACACTAGGCTTGTAAAATACTCCATCTCCATCTTCATCTAGAAACCTCTCTCATTCATTCCCCCAGGACTAATTAGTGTCTCTAAGGTCTTATAAAAGCATGTCAACCAGGGAATTTACACTGCTCATAGCTGGTATCCCACAGGTGTCTGTCCCAACTTTTGGGCTGGTTGACCAAGTTGGATGGGCAACCTTCTACCGTGGCTTTAAAAGTTCCCACGCTTTGGAATTCTGTTACATCACTACCGCCAAGCCATGCCATCATAGGTATTGTCACTTCTTAGAGAATGAGGGATGCTCTTCCTACTAACTCTTGAAGTATCCAACTCTAATCTGTTCTCAATTCCAGAGGAAAATCTCTAGAATACCTTCATGTCCTATAGCTCTCAGCTCCTTCTTTTGGGGGAACTCAGCATCAATCTGTTCAACTGCTGAGGCTTCTTGTAGGATATAAGAGTTGGATACCAGGACTCTGGACTGGACTACTTGGGTCAAGTACCAACTTGAATATTTCTTAGCTCTTATGAATGTATGTATTGGTTTCCTGATGCTGCTGTAATAAATTACCACTAACTTGGTGACTTAAAATAACAAAAATGTGTAGTCTCACAGTTTTGGAGGACAGAAGACCAAAATGAAGATATTGTCAGGATGGCTCCCATGCCCCTCTCATAGCTTCAGGTGGTTGTAGGCAATCCTCGGCTTTCCTTGTCGTGTAGAGGTGTCACTTCAATTTCTGCACCAGCTTTTCAACTTTTCACATCTCTGTGTTTCAATTCCTTTTCTTCCTTCTATAAGGACAAATATTTGATGTAGAGTCCACCCTCGTCCAAGATCATCTCATCCTGAGATTAATTATACCTGCAAAGACTGTTTCCCAAATAAGGTCAGTTCCATTCACATGTTCTAGTAGATGCTGAATTTAGGGGACAGTCATTCAACCCACTACAACAAACATAAGCAATTTTGTTAGCATCTTTAGTCCACTGTCTAATGGGGATGATGATAATAGAAAACTTCTCATACGTTGATTAAAAGTTAAATGAACTCATACATGTAAAGCACAGAGAATATTCTTCACTAAAAAGTATTTGATATGAGGGAAACCAACTTCTAAACAGCTGTTAAGTACTGCCCTTGGTCACTGAATAAACAACCCCCCGAAAAATGCAAAGCAAGAGCACACAGGGGATAACAGACCCTTCTTTATGAAGATGGGGAAAATATGCAAACCAGAAAACACATCTCACTCTCTGTACTTCTGGAGCTGTCCTGCCCAATACTCAGAGAGAGTTTTAGTAGTGGAAATAGCTGTATGTCAGGCAGCCATTTATTTAACCCAAAGACTCTCAACTTCTCTGGTTATACAATGCTAGGGATAAAAAGAAAGTTATTGAGGAAATGGGAACCATCTCAGTGTTTTTCAACATAGAGAATTTAATATAAGGAGTTGGAAAATAGGGAAGATTTAGAAACATAAAAGGAGACCCTGAGATGACACAAGGGTATTAACTGCAGGGAACAGCTGTCACTTCCACCCAAGTCAACAAGGGGAGGGGTGTGGGGTTGATGGAACCGAGCGGCGAAGAGGAGATGTCTTAGGAAGTTAAGAACCAAACCTGTGAGGACAGGTTCTGCCCAGAGGGTGCTGTGCCTCTGGAGCCTGAAGAGAGGGCCCTGAGCTGGGACTTAAGCTCTGAAGAAGGACACTGTCCAGTGTGCACTAGTGATTCTGGCAGTGAATGATGGCCTTGGTCTGAGAGTGTGGGGGAAACTAGAAATTGGTCCCAACTGCTTCTACCAAACCTGACTGCCCCTCCTTAGATGAACAGTGGTGGGGTAAGGAGAGTCAGCAAGAAGGAGCCAGTTCCCTCCTCCTCCTCTGTGGAAGCTTCTAGTGCTCTCTGTGGGCAGGACGTGACAGGAAGCCAGCAGGCCAGGAAGAAAATGGTTTTCCGAGCGCCAGCTGCCGTGTCATCAGGTCAAGAATGGAGCGTGTGCTTGGAGCCCAGAGGCAGCAGATTAATGGCTCACATTTAGTAAGTATGAGGCAAGCATTTTATATGTATTATGCCTATTAATCCTTGTGTTATATATGTTTATAGTAATATAATAAATCTCTAATGACATAAAAAAAACTAAGGTTAGGAAAGTTAAGTCCCCCAGAGCCAAAAAGCTAATAAGTAGCCAGGCCAGGTAGGTGTGACTTAAAGTCCATAGCTGTTAAATCTGAGCTACCATCTGAATATTAGAGCTGAAATCTAAATCATTCTTAGAAGCCTGGAATTCTGAGTTTCTGGAGTCTGTAGGTGGGTGTTTCCCCTTGGAAACTCATGGTGGGTTTTAATTCTCATGGTGAGATTCCTAGAGAATGAAAAGTTCATCCAGTTATGATGGTTAGTAACCGTGGGGGTTGATGAGCGTTAGATAAAGTCATTAAGGGGGAACTTCCATGATTGGCTATGGCAGCTGGTAAGAAGAGAGGTACCACAATATAAACGCAAGCATGCTCCCTGTCTCAGAGTGTGGCGCCCTGCGCTGCATGGGTCCTCTGCCAGGGAGGAGCTCATAACCTGATGTGATCCCTCAACCTTGGACTCCAGAGCCATGGGCCAAACTCAACCTCATTACCCAGTCTGTGCTATAATGTTTTTGGGCAAGAAGAAGTAGATTAATACATGAGTAAAAGCTAAAAAAAAAATGCGTTATACCAATCATACACGTAACAGCTGGATAAAAAATAGTGCAATTAGAGAAAACATATGTGCCTATATAACACAAAAAATGAATTCATGTGTTTTAGTCTGTTACAATCATAATATTAGTAAACAACATGATATAGCCACCAAAAATAAAAGTAACCGTTTTTTTTTTGCAGTATGCAAAACAAATGAGGTAATGACTCATCTCTCATCTGCATTGGTCAGGTTACCATTGGAATTTTTTTCAATTTGGGATATTTTCATTATTGCAAGAATTTTTAAAAACTGAACCTGATGAGACAAAAAGTGACCACTATGACAAAGGAAACAGAAGGCTCCACCACCGTTCTGTTCACAGCTGGCTTTGACGTGAGAGCTGTAGCCTCCTGAGTGGGTACCCTATCTCAGTCTGGCTACCCATTCATTATCCACCTTGCCACAGGATGATCTTTCCAAAACACAGTTGTACTTGTGTCACACACATGCCTGAATTAAGTTCATCCCACAGTCTTGGAATGACATGAAAATCACCAAACAAGTCTTCAAGAGTCCTCAGGCTCTGGTTCCATTGTATGACATTGGACACATGCACGCACCTGCCCTCAGCTATTTCTTTTTGATGCTTATTACTTTCTGAACTTTGGGGATTCTGTTTCCTCACTAGTTCTCTGTTCTGCCTCTAACTTCTATTTACACATTCACTCGGTGGCCACCTTTTGTCTGCCAATTCCTGTTCATTCTTCTGGGGGTCAATTCATGCTTCTTTTTATCCAGAAATTCTTCCTTGGCATCCTCATCTCCAGATTTCTGGATTTTTAGCCCTTCCATTCTACGTTTATAACATCCCCAGTGTCCCCTGTCTTAGCATGATCACACTGTGCTGCGATTGCCACTCACTTGGCTCCTTAACTAGACAAGGGAGCTAGATGAGAACTAGGACAGAGCTTGCTTTGTCACTTACAGTACCTCCCCTATCCAACCCAGTGCTCTACGCAGCATTGTGCTGTGAAAGAATCCATTGTATATGAAATAAAGCTATTTGCCAATAGGGATGGGATATTTGCCCATTTCAGGATATAAAGCAGTCTACACCATTTTTTTTTTCCTTTTGGACAAGAAATCAGAATTTGGAACAATGGGTAGAATGTGAATTGAAAATGGATTTTTATTCAGCACAAGAACTTTACATGATTAGAGCAATCCAAAAATATAGCATGCTGGTTCTAGAAAAAGGGATTGGCAGTGTTAAGTTGAGAGGCAGGGCTAATAGGATAGATAATAGGACAACATTCAGGGTAGTGTTTTCTAGAGTGCTATGTTAAGAAGGATTCCAAAGCTATGTGGGAACTGGAAGAAATAATTACTAAATCTCTTGTCACTGTATATAAAGAACTTCCTTAGCATTGAGTGAAATGTGCAGTAGTGGTCTACATTTTCCCCTCTACCCTGTTTCTGTATCCCTCTACATTCCACAGGCATGTACACAAACACACACACATACACACACACACACACAGAGAGAGAGAGAGAGAGAGAGAGAGAGAGAGAGAAAGTCATGAAGAGAGAATCTCAGTAAGGAGGCTATCTTGTGTTTGATCAAAACTCGGCACTCTCATTGGCTTCAGTGCCAATGGAAATGCTTATCTTATTGTTTCTTATTTGAGTTAATGGGAAAATTGAATGTCTGCTGTCCCTTCTTTAAATTGGAAAGTGGGTAGCTTCATAATAGTTGACACATCCTAGCTCATGACTGTTTTTTTCTTTTAACAGCAAACAAGAGGATTAGGCATATAGCAGTGGATGGAGATGTGCTGGTGAATCATGGGAGGGAGCCTCCAGGAGGATCAGCAGGTTTGGTTAAACATTGGGCTTAATAGGTCCAGTGAGTGAGAGATCATGACAACAGGTCTCAGAACATGATATTTAGAATCTGTACTTTGTAAGAAAATAGAATCAAAGTAAACAATATCCTGTTGAAGTTTCCAGCCATCTGCTGGGGTTGAGGAGATCATTCCAGTTCTCTCTATTTTGTTCATTAAATAAAGATCTTTAAGCAGTTAGAGTGACTATTTTATCAGCTGTGTTGTGATTCTCTTTTTAGTGCTGCCTTTTCTTACACATTAATCTTGGGTGTGCTGCTAATGTCTCTTCTGCGCTGAAGTCAGGCAGTCTGGTTGATGCAAGGCCAGTGAACCGTGAATTGCCTGGGTGGGTAATATATGATGCTGGCAGCTTAGCTCTCGAAGGGGAGAAATAAATGGACTCCTCTCCTACTTGTTGGGAGCATTAAGTGCCTGGATACAAGTATAGCACATGGACCCAAGAAGATACTGAATGCTAAACAAATGCCTGTCATTGCAATGTTATATTGATATGATTCATGTGTGCTATCACATGCCAAGTGTTTTTCTCTCCAAGTTCTACTTCTAGGTCAAATAAAAGACCTTTGATTTATTCACCAAGGACTGAATTTGCCAACAGGAAAGGAGCTGGGAACAAACACAGATTTTGTAACCACACACTGTGGTTTAAATCCTGGTTAATCTACTTAGTAGCAACATGAACTTGGGTAACTTATTTGCTTTCTATGATTTTAACTAGTGGTTAGAATAAATGAGACTGTGATATAATCCAAGGGAACAATCAACAGTGCCTAAAACAAGGTGAGCACCCATTTCCTTAAACAGCAACAACAAAAATAATAGTCTCTTTATTATTTTTGTTTTAATGTGGGATTCTTCTCCACGTTATAGCTAGAGCTCTGTTTCTAAAGAGTCAACCTGACGACATCCCTCTCACACTTAAAGCTCATCGAGGGGCCTCCCCTTGCATTCAGGAGTCATAACATCTCCGTCTTAGTGAATGCATCCTAGCAGTCAGGACCAATTACATCCTAGCTATGTGCGCCATTTACATCTAACTTAATCCCTACCCCAAGTCCAGGAAATAGTATCCTTATGCCATTTCACAAATAAACAAACCAATAATGAGAGTGGTTCAGCAACTTGTCCTATATGGCCTGAGTTAAAATGTAATGTCAGAATTCAAGTGTCTGCTGGATTTCATCTTTAACCATTACAAAATTCTCTCTCTGAAACTGAGGGTCTTTATCGAGATTCCTTGATATGAGGGTTCTCATGACCTTGCCTTGCTTGTTTCTAAAGCCTAATTTCTGACCTCCCTTCGATCCTGGCCCTGCCCTTCACCCTCGCCAACTGTCTTATTCCTTCTTCTCTGTGTACCTTTGCAGCTAGATTTTCTTTTTTTGTATGATATTTTAATTCTCCACCTACCATGGATTTCTCTTTGACTAACTTTCTCTCCCCATTCAGGACTCTATTCAATCATTCTTTCCTCTCAGAAGACATCTGTAACTATCCAGGCTCACATGAAGTCCTAGGCAAATCTCTGTGATGCTGCTTTCCCTGAAGGGTATAGTCACAGGATGCATCACAGCAGGTGACTCTCTGGTATGGCCCAGGACTTCCAACAAGAAAACATCATGCACTGAATGGCTCAAGGCACAGACATTCATTTTCTCACAGTTCTAGAGAAAGGGAGCCTTGGTTAGATTCTGGTGAATTGCTCTACTTGGCTTAAAGGTGGCCACCTTCTTTCTGTGTGGTGTGAGGTGATATGGGGAGAGGAAGAGAAATATCTGGTCTTTCTTTCTCATTCTTTAAGAACACCAGTACAATATTATTGGATGAGAGCTCCAGTCTTAAAACTTCATTTAATCCAAATTTCCTTCCTAACTCCAGATACACTTGCACTGGGCTCTAGGTCTTCAACATTAATTTTGTGGCAGACACAATTCAGTCCATAACAATCTATTTCTTCGTTTTCCATATTATACTGTGGACTTTCAGAATACTTAATTTTCCTTTATAACCTCTAGTTCTTGGCATATAATAGGCAGTAAATACATAGTTCTTGGATGAAAGAACAGAGAAACAAATGAATCTTACTTATGGAACTCTATCTAACCCCTTGGTACACATCCATGGACCTCTAACACCTGGCACTAACTACTTCTGCAAATATGTCTTCACCTTCTTCCTAAAGCAGTGGTCTTAAACTTCAGTCTTCACAAAAATGCCCAGGGAGAGTGTGTTCAAATATGAATTTCCAGGCACTAGCCTGGATTATGGCATTCCAGAAATATGTATTAATAAAGACATTAGGGTTTCTGAATGAAAATGTTCATAGCCCACAATGGGAGACATGTTGGTCTAGATAAACCCTCAACTCCTGGCAACAGTGGATAGATATTTATTCCTTAAAAACGTCTCCACTTAATCCTGGATGGTTACCTTGGATCATAGACAATAACTTTGGATTTGCTAAAGAGTGAGTTCCAGGCAGGTACTTTGTTCCCATTTCAATAGGTAAGGGAGGAGCTCTCACAGCTAGGAATTTAGTTGCCCCTTGGAAAGGGATGGAATTGAAGCTAGTCTTGCTCACAGAGACAGGGAAATCATTTGATCCTAATAACGATAAAAAAAATTATTCAGCCAAACAAAAAATGTACCAGATTAATTTTCCCTGAACTGTGTTTGGAAGCTAGAAAGGTACTAACTTACCTAAAACTTTGACTCATTTAGCAGCTTTTGGAACACACACACACACACACACAAAAGCTAGTAAGGCACGGCTGGCTCTCCAAACCTGCCAACAGGCCTAGGAAGGAGATACCTCAGAAGGAGGGGAAGAACCACGGAAATCAAGGCGTCTGTTCAAAAAAAAAAAACCAAACAGAACTTAAATTCCTTCACTAATTTTGCGATTCTAGGTCAAAACTTCAGGAAAAGAGCAGAGTTTAGTTCTACAGAAAGTAAAAGTTAAAGGCATCTCTGGACTATTGGCAATAGAGGGAGGACCAGCTCCCCTGAGGTGTCAGGGATACTATGCAGACCACAAGGGAACCAGTGAGAGGTCACCAGGTGCTTCTTCAGCTGACCCCAGCTGGTTTCATCTGTTTGCTCCACTCCCTTACACCCTGATGTTTATCAGGGGTAAGTGCAGTTAATGTGTTATTGATGTCTCTGAGCATAGGTCAATTGTCTTGGTATCATTTTTCCATTTATCCTAGTTTATGTTTTTCTCCTTTTTTTGATTAATTGAATACTTTTATGTATCTTTCTTATTTTTCTTTGAATGAGTAGCTACAATTCCTTGTTTTTTTTTCATTTGAGTGGTATATATTTAAAGTACCATAGTCTATGCTCAAGTGATACATACCATCTTTTAAAGAAGAACTTTACAATAGTGTCCTTCATTTCTCTCTTACCTGGCTTTATGTCACATCTGTCATGCATCTTTTAGTTATGTTATACATTCCACAATACATTGCTATGATATCTGTCAAAATAATCAAAAAATGTAAACATTATTACACAAATTTCTATATTCACCTATACCCTTACCTTTTCAGGGTTCTTGTTCCTTTATTTAGAGCTTTATTTTTTCTCCTGGAAAGATTTTATTTAACACATCTTTTGGAGTAGAGGTTTTAAAAAGTAATTCTTTCAGGTTTTATATGTCTGAAAACGTCTTTACTTAGCCTTCAGTTTTCACAAAAACAGTGCTGTTCATGGAACACAAGACGCTGTTCCACTGTCTTCTGATTTGCATCTTTTCTGATAAGAAATACACTGACACCTTACCTTTGTTCCTCCGTATGTGTATTTATTTCTGAGTTATTTTAAGAGCTTACTTTTGTTCTTATTTTCAGTTGTTGGATTATAATGTGACTGGTGTCTTCGTTGGTCTATTGGTCTTAGGTTTGGTGCAGTACTGGGGCCTACTTGTTGATGTACATCTGCTTCTGACCCTCTGTATACTACATATTAACTATTTTGGGATGAAATATTTGGATACTATTTATGTGCCCCTTTTGGGAAATTCATGGACATCCATTCTTACCAAACCAAGATAGGATTTATTATGCTGGTGTAGATTTTTGAGTTGTCTCTGACCTGAGTGTCCTGCCTGTGATCCATTCCCCAACATGTGACCTTAAGATTCGAACATACCCTGCACTTCCAGTTAAGGACTCTGGGAAGCTAATTAGGGGTAACCATGCCTTTGGTTCTCGGAGAAAATGTTGATATACAAAGAAATCCCTGTCTAAATTTAGTAAGTTTTCTAGTTATAATTTCTCATGCTGTCTCCATGTACAGATAAAAAATAATAATAAAAAACCTAACAGCAACAAAAAACAAGGCCAGCAAAGTTTAATTGAATTTTCTAACATCACAAAGCTAATTAATGTTAAAAGTAGTACTCAAACTCAAGTCTTCTGCATCCTAATTGAAATTTCTTTCTCCTGGATCACAAACACTTAGCCAGTCCTTTTGGTGAGTGACTCATTAATATTGTTCTCTAAGTGAGAACCCAATCACCCCTATTATTGTGTCCCTGCAATTAAAAAAAAAACTAATTTGGATATCGAGAAGCTTTTTAAAAAAAATCCATAAGCTACTCTCAAGCTTCCTCCTAACTCCTCCTCTCCCTACAACATGATGGCCAGCTATTTTTTCCTTAACCTCATCTTGACTTCTAAAGAGCCACAGCACTGCACAAACTTTGAGGGATCATATTCTGGCACTGAAAGCACTAAGATTCCACATTCACCTAATTCGTACCTATCAGAGGAGCCAAAGTGACTATACAATAAGCCAGAGCGGAATAGACCAGAGTCTTTCAGATATGAGAAAACGGACCCATGGAGGATCTTTGGTTCCCTTCCCATCCCCCCATGGCAGTAGAGTTTTCTACCTGTATATGAATATCTGTTATGGTCACATTCTCCTCCTGGTGTGGAGGGGGGGATCCCAGGCTCAGAGCTTCCTCCCGGTTCATCCACAGAGCAGTCCCAGCCCAAGTGAGCCACGAGTAACAGGTACCCGTGGTGATCAGTATGTCCCACTGGCTAGAGCTATTTTTCCACATTTTTTATGGTTGCATTGTAATTGTAAACAATAGTGAAATTTGTTATTACGTAACCATACATGTGCAGAATATAACAATATCATGTGGCTAATGTCACTGCCCAGAGCTCCCTTTCCTCATTCCACCCCCGGTTCCGTTCTTCTCCTCTGTTTTATGATCTCCTTTTGTTTCTCATGAGATCCCCTCCACCTGCACTCTCCTTTCTTTATTTTTTCCTCCCTAACTTCTATATACGAGAGAAAGCATGTGACCCTTGACCTTCAGAATTTGGCTTATTTGGCTTAATATAATGGTCTCAGGTTCCATCCATCCTCCTGCAAATGACATAATTTCATTCTTTTATGGCTCAATAAAACTCCACTGGGTATATATACTACATTGTCTGTAGCCATTCATCAACTGATGGACACCTGGACTGGTTCCACAATTTGAAAGCCAGGTAGAATTAAAAGCACAGTAAACACTGTAGTACTCCAACGGCTTCCTGCCAGTCCCACCTCATACCTGGGGTGCTCCAGATTGGAAAATGTGGGGAGATGACCACAGTCTCTGAAAAACATGGAAACAGGGCTAGGCTTAAAACCTGTGTCTCTTCTCACAGTTTCTTATAGCTCAGGGTTATGATGTGAAAAGCCTCTACTTACTACAGAGCTACTCACAGGCTTCCTAGAGATTTTTAAGTTCTCAGCTTTGAGAAATACCCCAGAAACACTGAAGACAGTGGCAGGGGTGTGGATGGGAATCAATGTCAGAGCAATGTAGAGGAAACTAGTTAGGATATTGGAAGAAACATAAATAAATAAATTATGAATAAAAAACATTACTTAAAATTTTTGAATCTTTAGAATAAAGATTCTCTGTTAGACACACACACACACACACACACACACACACACACACGATTAAAAAAAAAACTTATCTGTCAATTTGGTTCTTCCCTAATCTTTAGTTTTAAAAATTGAACTAGGATCAGTGTTGACTTTCACAGCATCAAATATTAGAAACCTTATTCATTAATTTTTCTCTGATATTGGCAATGGTAACAATGATATAATTGCCTAAGCACCAGCAATGTGTCAGACACCAGGTAAGTTCTTTAAATCACTTCTAATTTGACAATAACCCGGTAGATACAATTATTCCCTTTTTCAGTTGCAGAAGGAGAATCTTGGAGAGGGTAAGTAATTTGCCTAGGGTCACACAGATGGCAAGTTATAGACTTCCTTTTGATACTCAAGTCCTTGCTTTTGCTATTACTAGAATCATAGCTGAGGCTAAATTATTCCTCTTGCTCACTCTGTTCTCCCAACTCCAAGGGTGGTCATCATTATGATAATCTTGGAGCTGCTTCAAAGACAGGGTGGCCCTGCAGATTCAACTACAGGTTGAGAAAAGCAAATAAAGTGAGTGTTCATTTTCAGCCTTTATGTGGGTCTTTTCATCTTCAAAGTCCTTTGTGAATATTAAACAATTAATCCCGCTGGAAGCTCTCAGCATTGGGGAAAGTGAAGTTCCCATTAATGTTGACGTATTCCTCTTGCTGTTGATGAAGTTTCGCCTTTCAGACTGTGCTTCTGAGCCTGAAAGCCTTTCCATATAAATGAAGCGCATTTTCATTTACATGCCTCTCCCAGGTGTATGGGGGAGTTGCCAAGATGTCTAAAATCAGAGCTTTTCAGTGCTTTTTAAGTATCTTTGAGGAGTTAAAAAGATTTGCAGGCTCTGCTCCCTGGACACACACACACACACACAGATTTTTATGCATATGTGGGCACACATAGTTGCAATGATGAATCAGAAAAGCTGACAGAGGATGCGTGTGTTGCTGGGTACTTGTGTACTATTGGATAAATAGCTCAGAGAGGGGACGTCTCTGCTGTATTGAGAGTCACCACCAAGTCCTAGAGATGTCTCTGTGCTGCATTTGGTTAGCACATTTCATTGCTAGCTGAACAGTTGTGGTTTGAACTCCAACCAAGGGATGGTTAGATCTTCTTTTCAGGAATATGTGAGCAGAGAGCACTTCGGGAATTCGCTGTTCCTTTGTGAAGCCCTGAAGCAGTGAGCTCTAAACTGGTCTGCAAAACTTCACCCCAGGTACTTATTAAAATCACAGGTGCCAGAACCTAAGATTCTGACCCAGAAGGCACCTGAGAATCTCTGTATTTCTATACTTTTTACCCACAGAAAATTCTAATCATCCATCAAGTTTGCACAGAATTTGTGTCACATTAGAGAACTGACTTCAGTGCCACTCTGCTTAAGTTTGAATTTCTGCTTCTCCGCTTACCAGCTCTGAAAAAGTTCTTGACCCCTTTCTAAAGTAACCATCAGGGACTACAGCACAGGCTTGTGGGGTCAGGTATTTTGAAAAAAAATATTTTTATTGTGTGTTTCCTCTCAGTCTTATCTCACCATCACTTGACCCATCCTACCCTGCCATAGGGGTGCTGTGCTCTGTCAATTCAGCTTAGCTTCAGGTGCCCTGGAGCTGCATTTCCTAGAATCCCCTTCCTCCATGGAAAGAGGTCAGGACGGCTGTCAGCATTCCTGATGGGCAGAGAAGAGGCAGCCCTTGCTCTCAGCAGTTCCTCACTGGGTGGAGCTGGCGAGGGACAGACACAGGGTTGCATGCAGTTTTGTTTGTCATCTCCCTTCTTCACTCTGGGTCTGGGTCTCCTCCTGACCTCCAGTCCTGCTGATCAGCAGCAGCCACAGGCCACCACCAGATACTGCTCCGTGAGCTCCCAGGGGGCAGCAGAGCCTACAAACCCCCAGAGACGTCTGCAGTCACTCAGGGGATGGCCCTGCTACTTCCCACTCACTCACCCATCAGGAGCTGATTGATGTCTTCTGCTTTTTAATCTTCTTTGCACCTTTACATCCCAAGAAACTCCCACAACTGTGTAAAGACTAATAATTTTTTATCTCATCTTATTCCTAGAGGCTCTCTTTTCATCCAATTGACTTCACCTTCAAAGGATGTAAATTCTGTAAAATCTGAGACCCCGTGTTTTGTTCATCACTATCTCCTAGTGCCTGGAACAGGGTCTGGCACACAGTAGGCCTGCACCTAGTATGAGCTGAATGACTGGTGAACGTGACAGCTTCCTTGTCTGTAAAGGCAGGTAGTAATGCTGCACTCATTGAGTTGGGCCGGGATTAGTGAAATCACACACTAGGAGCTCGTGGAGTTGCTGGCAGGTACCAGGCACTGATCTGCGCCTGTCCTTGCTGTGGTATCTAATCTACCGTGTGGAGGAAAGTCTGCACGACTACGTGATACAGCCTGTCTCAAGAGTCTGTCACTTCTCCCAGCAGCCTGGGCTTAGTGTCACCTCTGCGCCAGAGTCGGATTCCTAGAATCCCCTTCCTTCGTGGGAAGAGGACAGGACTGGCTGTAAAGCCACAGAGAATGTTAGATTCCCAGTTCAACACCCAGTTCAATAGACAAAGAGGTAACCTGAGAAGTGAGGAGCGTTACTCGAGGATATTCACCTGTTAAGAGAAGAGGTGAAATTAGTATGCTCCCACAAAGCAGTACAGAGTTATTATTGTGAGCCAATGAAAAACAAAAATTTCAGAATACTTTGTGGAGCTGCAGCAATTATGACTACCTGTGTGCATGCAAAGGCTGACTCTAGAGGCCTGGGCTGTTTCTGCCCAGCAATGTATTTTCCTCCTAGCAATGGTTCTCTGCTCTTCCAGTGAGGAGGGCGAGGCTATATTCAGGTTGTCTGCATAATGCAGATTATGCTTTGCCCTGGCCTAATTCATAACCCCCACTGTAACTTTCAAAATACCCTGGTTTGTGCAACAAATCATATAGTTCTCCTATTTTTTTATTTTACTGGTTATTTTTAGTTATACATGACAGTAGAATCCATTTTGGCATAATTATACAAGAATGCAATATATTTTACTCTAATTCATACCCCAGTACCTCTTCTTGCTCTTCCTTCTCCTCTCCCCCTGCTCCCTTCCCTTATTGATCTTCCTACCGTTTCTATTTTTTTAAACTAATTTTTTGTGGATGTTCGTGATGATGAGACTCACTGTGCTGTATTCATATGTGCACATAGAAAAATTATGTCAGATTCATTTCACTGTTTTTCCTTTTCCCATCCCTCCTCCCATCCTTTCATTCCCCTTTGTCTACTCCACTGAACTTCAATTCTCCCTCCCTCCCTCCTATTGTGGGTTAACTTCCACATATCAGAGAATAGTTTTCCTATTTTTAAGAAACATTATTTTTTTAACTTCCTATACATTTGGAATGAAGTCACTACAGATATGGACATGTGATTTGGGCATGATCAATCAGGGCATCACGTTCACTCGGCAACAGTGACCACATTTGGGATGTGGTCACTGTGTGATGAGAGGGGCAGCTGTCTCTTCTCCTGGTGGCTGGACAATGAAGGTGCTGGGTACTTGATGCTGCCTTGGAGCTTCTCCAGGGAGCTCAGACTTGAAGAGAAAGCAAAGGGAACATAATCAGGAGACAGAAAGAATATGTATCCTAATTAATTTTCAGTGAATGCTTTCATCAAGCCCTGTCTGAAACTAGACTAACTTTGGATATGTTTGCTCTAGTTAAATGAGATGAGGTTTTGGCATTTGTGGTTAAAAGCATCATAACTACAATATAAAATAAATGACATGAATAAAATAAAGGGGTGGGACACTGTTACTATTGTACTAGATTCAACCAACATTTGTTTTTGGCCACAGTTGCTGCTCCGGTAAGTTTGAGGGAATACATATCCTATCCCTCCCTGTAGTTTACTGTTCCCACACTGATCAACTTGGTTACCCTGGACCTTGCAAAACCAGCTATGCCATTCATTGATTCAAAACAGACAAATTGAGCATGTTATGATCTCATAAAGTTTGTATTCTATTGAAGGACAGGATTTAAAAATGAAACAGTAACTGCTAAATATAAAGTACCATGCCAGGCCTTGTGAAAGCTGATCACAGGGACCATCCTGACAAAGATTTCGTGTGTGAGTCAGCAGGGAAGGCCTCCGAAGGAAAAGACCTTGAAACTATCTTTTAGTGGATTGGAGGGAATTTACCGTATAGGTAAGAAGTTATGGGGAATCATATGACAGAGTAGAAGCACAATCATGAAGGTGGTAGGTGTTTAGGAAATGCAAGTGTTGGCAGGAGTGCAGAGCACCCAGAGGGGCTGGGAGAAGGAGCCAAGAGAACTGGGAGTTCTGGTCTACCTCTCTGAACCACTTTGAACTTTTCTACTGTAGGCAGTAGTGCTACAGGAGAGCATCTTTGACTTTTAGGCAATGGGCAATAGAAGACTGTGAAACAGAATCCAGATCAGGTCGTTCTGGCTTCTTTGGGGACACAGTAATCAGAATGCTGTGTTCTCCAACTAACTAGTGTTTCCGGCAACCACATGCAGGCTGCATTGCCTTCTTCACTGGTGTACCCCATGGGACTTGTGTCATTCCTGAGCCAAGGCGCTGCTTAGGCGAGCTGGGCTCTGACCCCGTACATGGCACGTCATTCAGAGCTGCTCCCTTCCATCTGAATTCTGGCTAGTTTATAAACAGTTTTTCTGCTGTTGTTAGTTTCTTTTACTCCATGCTTCTTTATCAATGTTCTTGGCTTTTGACACATTATTCCTTCATTTTTTCATGCTAATTTCCCTCCCTTTATTGTCTTAGAGATCCAATAATCAGATTTACATTTTAGAAAAGCTGCTGTAAGAACAATAGTTTCAAACAGGCTAAAGCTGCAGGCTGTGAGATGAGTTGGGAGTGCGGGGAAGGGATGGGGGTATGAATGAGGGGGCAAGGAGAGGAGAGGTGGTCTGGAGCCATAGCCAACATACATGTGGGATGGGAGAATAAGTGGAGTTGGGGTCTGTGCATCAAAAAGCAGTTAGCATATGTTCTGAGAGACACGTCAGCATGTGGCATCCTAAACTACATTTGCAATTGAATTTCCAGACTCAGTAAATTTACAAGATGCTTCTTCAACCCATCCCCAACCCCCTCTCTCCTGAGCTCAATGAAATAGCTAAATAATTAAATCCTAAAATGCTTTTAGGATATGCTTTGTTGTTGAAACACATCTGCTCCATGTTGGAAGAGCCCTTCTCAGCAGATGTTCTTTTCCTTTGGCTTGTTTGTTTATCTATGGAAATGAATATCTTAAACCACCTCCCCTGCTAAGTTTAATAAAAAGGAATCCTTTCCACACCCGTCTTCTTCACTCTGCCCCTCATGGTCCTTTATCAAGCCATTAAGGACATATGCTGTGCAGCTAATTATTTTTCCCTCAATGCAGTACATTAATCTAAGGGAAGGCCATCTACAGCGCCAAATGTGGCATTCTCTGCCAAAGAAAACAGTCCTGTAGGTAGATAAAAGGATGCTGGAAACCGGTCCTCCAAAAGACGCTGGCCTCTCCCATTAGCCCTGGTAATATGCAGTCTATTCTTTTAAAAACTACTTAATACAGCTCAGTTACAGTATGACCTATTGATAAACTAGACACTGAGAAAGCAAACAATAAATTGAAACAGTCGAATACAATGATAAACCAAAAATGTGTACATTTATCCAATTTGGGCAAGATTGAGAGCTGGGGAGAACAAGCAGTCCCACAGGGTTCAATATGCTCTCCATAAGACCGCCAGCAAAAGGAGACTTGGTAAGCATCAGGAAACAGGAACATCTCTGAATTTACTTAGGGTTTTGGTGAAAGAGTCACTGGGGAACTCTTAAAAGAAAGCAGTTTACTTTCTATCTCTGCATGGAGATGCTCAAGATTATATCAACTAGGTAAGAAGACATAACTAAGTCATCTTTAAAATACAGATGAGGAAGCAAGAAAAGTCAAGTATGGTACAGTAGCAGCATGAGAGGCCATAAGAGCTATGTTTAAATTATCTGCATGATTCATAATATTGAAACAGAGAACTAGTTTTTGTATATATTAAAGGGAAGATAAGTATTTGACTTCATTTTGCATAGCATTTAATATTCCTAAGTCCCCAGAAAGTGAGGTTTTAGTCATGGTTGAATTTCCTTAACAGCATTTGGCTCATATTTGATAGATCAATGTCCCATTATAGAAGTATTATAGTCTAAAAAGATTTTAACCTACTTTTCATTACTATGCAAAGAAAATATTTTCTTTTTCTCCTTCATAGATATTTTTTGAATATTTTTCCACACCTTAAGTTCATGTTCCTGCCAGGGTATGTTTACTGTGTCTACATGTATGACTCTTGGGTAGATTTGTTTAGTAACCACTGCATATTTATATCTTTGGCTCAGAGACAATATCTTCTCTTAAATACATGATCACGGTTGCTATTTTAGATTTGTTTTTCAGGTATAGCAATTAACCAAATATTGAAAGGTCATTTCTTCTTTCCTAATCTTAAGTGCCCATTTTCTTTCTGAAGCCTTCTGTTTTCAAGCCTTTGTTTTCTCTGGTTTTCCTCCATAATACTGATTTACTTCCTGATTCTTATCATTTCTGCCTCCATCTGCCTTAAATTATGGTCATACTTCTGCTACTATAATTTTTTTTATTTACTCAACTTTGATATCATTCATTCTGCTGTTCTCTTATTGCAGTTCTATATTTTAAGTTTTTGCTCCTATTTCCTGGATACTTTTGCTTCTCTTGGTTCATTTTATTGCCTATCACAAATGATGTCTAAATTGGGGCAGGGGGCTTTCAGAATATCATTTTTAAAAACATGTGCAATATATTCTTCTTCTTTCTACTCAGCCTTAAATGAAACAGACATCTCCAGTTTGCGTATTTGTCAATAATACATGGATATCTCTTCAACACTGCTACCCATTTTTGTAGTGCTGGTTCTGATCTCTAATCTTCAACCAAAGGGCAGGGTGATGGGCAATTTCCTAATTTCTATGATATCTTCAGGTGTCATGGTTCTATTTTATTGAACTGGAAATTTCATTATCCCTTCTTGATATATTCTGTGTAATCTCCAGTATCTTTATTGAAATATATTCAATTGGTTTGAAAATCAGTATGAATCCATCCCAAACTCAAGTCTTAATTTCAGGAGAGATGAGCTTTTGCCTTGGTCATTGTGTTCCTGGTAGAAAGAGATGGAAGGACGAAACTACATTAGAGATGGCTAGAGTGCCAGGTGTCATTTTAAACTGGAAGCCACCCAGCAATTAGCATCTGTTCAGTACTTGGAATGAGGCTAGTGGCTTACATACAAATGAACTTTTGGAATACAACCTATTTATAATAGAGGGATTAAATATACTCAAATTACCTAATTTCCTTTATATCAATCTAACTTTTGGTTCTGAACAAAGAGTTGTAAAATATAACAGTTTAAAAAAAAAAGAAAAAAAAAGTGCAGATTTGGAGTGACTTCATTATTGTCATCCCAAGTTTGAAGGTGAGAAACCAAAATGAAAAACAAAAACTCCATTTTGCTATGCACATGTAATTCTTTCTTAGCTGATGAAAAAAAGGTGAAGAGATGGAATAAGTTTTCAAAAGTAACAGGGCCATAAAATGAGAACCAAAAACTTCAATTCAGACCCATGTCTCTCTCAATTCAGGGGCCAAATTTTCTACTGCTACTTATAACACTCATCAATGAGTTCAAGAAGTCATGAAAGGATTTTTCTTCAATCTCTGGTGGTCACATATATCTAGGCAAAGCTGTGCCGTAGAGTCTTTAATGCCTTTGGAAATATTTATTTCTGCTTATTGCTATTTCCTCCTATCTTGGGCCTGGCGTATGGTCATGGGGAAAGACCTGGAGGCTAAACAGTGAAACTCCACTGCACTTGATCCTTCCTCTCTTCTTAATGCTCAGTCCTTACCTGTGGATCAGGCATGCACTAATGTCATCTAAGAATAAATCCATGAGCATTGTGGATTTCCTGGCAGGGGATGCAATGTTTCATGCACTACCTCTAACACCTGGAGATCAGTACTGCCCAACAGGTAGATGGGTGGAGATAGCCTTGGTACACAAAAAGAGCAAGGGCAACTGATTCATAACTGTGGAGAAGAAATGAAACTGGTCCTTGGAAAGTACTGGCAGTGACCATCCCCCAGGACATCAACTCCAGAACAGCGCTGACATTCTTTCTTTAGAATGAAATGGAAAGTGAAGTAGAGAGGCATGCTCTCATATTGTGTGCATTGATCAAATCTGGTGTCAGATTTGTATAGGCTATCACGTAAAATTTAAAAACAGAATTACTATTTCTCTTGACCATCTTGCATGAATAGTATTCTCCTATCAATCTCACATTTATTCTATAGGCTGCCTCTTCACTCTCTTGATTGTTTCCTTTTCCATGCAGAAGATCTTTAGTTTAATGTAATACCATTGCCCAAATTTGCTTTTCCTGCCTGATTAAAGTCTTATCAAAAACAAATCATATGTGCCCACATTAATGTCATAATTTTTTTTTGTTTTCTTCTAGTAGTCTCATAATTTTGGATGCTACATTCAAGTATTTAATCCATTGTAAATTAGTTTTTCCAAAAGTCCTAATACAGTTTTTATTTGTTATTGGTGCATCATAATTTTTCATAAAAGTGAGATTCGTTGTGCCATATGCATAATTTAATTTGATCAACCTCAGTCCCCAGTACCTTCCCTTTCCCTCCCCTGATCTGTTTGATGTATTATACTAACTTCCCTTCCTGTTTTAATCAGATTTTTCTCCATTGTGATTGAAAGACCTGACAAGAACAATTTTAGAGAAGGAAAAGTTTATTTGATGGTTATGGTTTCAGAGGTCTCAGTTCCTAGACAGCTGGCTCCATTCCTCAGGTTGATGTGAAACAGAACATCATGGCAGAAGATTGTGGTGGAAGAAAGCAGATCAAGACATGGCCACAAAGAGGAAGAGAAAGAAGAGACCACCTCACCACAGACAAAATATAAACCCCAAGAAATAAAACCCCAGTGACCCAGATCCTTCAGTCACATCCCACATGCCTCTCAGGGGACAAAGTCACGCATGAGCGTTTGGGAGACACCTCATATTTAAACCATAACACTTCTGCTACTACTGCTACTACTGCTACTACTACTACTACTACTACTACTACTACTACTACTATTATTATTATTATATTAATTAGTGCATTAATTGGATATGAAGAGAGAAAAGGTTCTCATTTTATTGTTCTCCAGGTGACTGTCTAGTTTTCCCAAAAGGAGGAGATATTTGAAAACTGTATATCTGACCTCAATTTATTCTGATTATGTAAGGAGATCAATTCAATAGCAAAAGTATGACAACAATAACAACAACAACAACAACAACAACAACTCAATTTAAAAATGGGAAAAAGACCTGCATAGATATTTCTCAAAAGAAGATATAAAAATTGGTCAAAAAGTGCATGAAAAATATTCAATATCACTAAACATCAGGGAAATTACAATCAAAACCAAAACAAACTATCATCTCACTTCTGTTAGAACAGCTATTATTGAAAACACACAACATCAAATGTGTTGGTAAGACTGAGGAGTGAAGGCAGTCTTTATGCACTGCTGTGGGAATGTACATTAATACAGTCATTACGGAAAACAGCACAGAGGTTCCTCAAAAAATTAAAAATAGAATTGCCATATGATCCAATAATCTCACTTCTGGGTATATGTCCTAATGAAATCAGTGTGTCAAAAAGACACCTGCACTGCTGTGCTTACTGCAGCACTGCTCACAATGGCTAAGAGAAGAAATTGACCTAAATAACCATTAATGGATGAATGAATAAAGAAAAGTGGTCAATATACACAATAAAATACTATTCAGCTATAAGAAAAAAATACTGTCTTTTTTTTGCCATAATGGATGAACCTAGAGGGCATTACATTAAGTGGTGTAAGATAGGCACATGAGAATGAATACCACGCCCCACTCACGTAGAAGTTGAAGAAGTCCATCCTGTAGCAGCAGAGAGGAGAATGGCAGTGAGCAGAGGCTGACTGGGTGGGGAGAGGTAGCAGGGGATGCTGGTCAAAGGATGTAACTCCAGGTGATAGGAGGGATAACTCTCAAGAGACCCACTGTCCAGCAAGATTTCTAGTTAATGATAATTTATTGTATTCTTTTTTGGTGATGCTAGGGATTGAACCCAGAGCCTTGTGCATGCAAGGCAAGCACTCTACCAACTGAACTATATCCCCAGCCCCTGTACTGTATTCTGGAGAAATGTAAAGAGTGTGTGTGTGTGTGTGTGTAGTGTGCTGTTACCACAACAATGAAAACTTCCTCGGGTGAAGCATATATTATTCGGCTAGGTTTAATCATTCCACAATGCATATGTTCTTCAAAACCTCACGATGCACATGATAAAAATATATAATTTTACCTCCTACTTAAATAAAATAAAACATTAAAATATTTTCGAAATAAAGGAAAACATCAAAAAGTCTTGCAATCAGTGGGATTTAAAGAATCTGCCGGCTTGGTGGATTGTGAGAAGTATATAGGCAGAGAATATATGAGAGCTCTATGGCACTGACATAAACTACAGATGTTCCCATTCCAACTCACCTTCCTTCCTCTTACCTCCACAACTTACTGTAATTCAGTATTTATATTATTTATCTGTTCTTTTTTTGATGCTGTACTTGGAGGTTTCTATATCATAATAAGCCAATCCACCAAAATCGAAGGCTCAATGTTTTCTCTGATATGCAGATGCTAACTCCCAATAAGGGGAGGGGACAGAATAGAGGTACTTTGGATAAGGCAGAGGGGAGTGAAGGGAGAGGAGGGGATGGGGGTAGGAAGGATAATAGAATGAATTGGACACTGTTACCCTATGTGCATACATGACTGGTGTGATATTCTACATTGTGTACAACTAGAAGAGTGAGAAATTATATTCCATTTATGTATCATGTGTCAAAAGGCATTCTACTGTCATGTGTAACTAATTATGACAATAAAAAGAGTGTTTTACATGTATACTCATGTTAAAGCAGAGACAAGTCCCAGGGGTAAAAGAGCTTCTTCATGCATCTTTATAAAGCTAAGATGTCATCCATTTTCCTTGGGGCGTTGTCCTGAAGAACGTGCCTCTGCACCCTTGCTGGCTGTGTCTCCGTAGCACGCTCAGGCTAGAAGGAGGACAGACACAAGCAAGTAAGCAACAAGTTGAAACCACAAAACACATCAATTGTCTGGGAACTGTCTCTACATGCACCAAGTAGTTGATGCCTGATGTGTTTTTAAAGCTAGATGTTAGATAGTTAAGTCTGATTTATTGTTTTACACCTGAAAGCACCAAGCACTCTGTCTTGCACCTGGCATATATATCAGATAAATATTTACTGAATGAATAAATGCATGAATGAAGATGATGTACGGATGTGGATAATTGACAGACATTGTATTGACAGGAATTGAGGAGATTAAGTCTTGAGACTCTTTTTTTTTCCCATTGACAATAATAGAATTTAAGGAGAATGGACGGACTTGCTCTGTTGCCTCTGTGTGTTGGGTTGTGTGATTCTCAATCATTGTGTGTCGGCCAAGGAAGTGGGTGAGCAAAGAGGGCTTAGCTCAGAGGACACTCCAGTTGCAATTGCAAGAGTAACACTGTAAGCTTTTGAGCAGTTCATACATATATTTAAATCTACAACAGATTATATGTAATGAAGTGGGTCCAAGGAAGTTGGGACCTTCAGTTTATTCTGTAAGCTGGATGGCAGAACAGGAAAGAAAAAGAAAGTTAATTTTAGCCAAATACATGAAACAACTGTCCATTAACACAAGCCTTTACCTTATAATAAAAGAGCAGGTTCATGGATGTAGCAAGTTCCCCCAATAGTGGAGAATCTATAAAACGCTTAGAGTCTTAGCAAATAAACATATCACATCACATTCTTCAAAAAAATAGAGGTCAGAATATCTGAAATATCTAAATAAATGACCATTTTGTTATATAAATGCTTTGACTCACTGTCTTAACTGCTGGCTGTTGTGTTTTGGATTAAAGTCAAAGAAGCTGGTTGTAGCATTTTAGGCCACAAGAAAATTGTGTTGCAGGGCTGATATGACAAGTAGACTCCTAGAAGTGAAGGCCGATGAAGAATAGGTTGGGAATAAGGTTCAGGAAATCTCAGAGGAGCGGGCACCATCTCTGGGATGAATGGGAAGTCCAGCTGTGTTTAGTATTTTCATAGCTCCAGCTTGTAATTAAAATTCCATCAAGAGAGCATGCCCTTTGGCTAGGGAAGAGAAGGTCTCTTGATTAACTGTCAAATCAAGCTGTTTGCACTGAAGAGATATAGCTCCCCAAGAGCATATGAGGGTGCTCTTTCCAAAAAAAGTGGTATGGATTCTGGATAATCCAAGAGCAACTGAGACCCACTGTGTCCTTTTAGCTCTTTTCAGATGTCTGGTTCTGTGGAACTCTAACCATATGACATTGGGCATTCCAAGTGCATAGGCCTATGATCTGACTTCTTCCAGGAGAATTTTGGCTACTGGTGCATATTGCTTAGCTTTCCTGTCTGATAATGACAAGAAACTCTGTGCCCCAAACAGATATGTGTTCTCTCTTCTCCCTACATGTGCTTTGTCTGTCTTGGCAGGAGGTAGCCATTGACCTGGACAGCAGCAGAGTCTGTGGCTGATCATGTGGATGCAACACCAGTCATCTTGACTGTACCTCCTGTGTCAATCACTACTTTGCTGTGACCTTATGCGAGCTATTGAACTTTAAATACATCTCAGTTTTCTCATCATACAAAGTCTATAGGCTTGATGCATTTTAAGGTTAAATTTGGTAATGTATACACATCTAGTAAAATGCAGGGTATTCTAATACAATTTACATTTTTTCTCACTGGCATAATTTCATTCTCACAGCTGAAGATGGTTGAATTTCTTAGTCAATATGAAGATTACAGTGTTTACTTTCTATCCCACTATTGCTTTATTGTACAGGATTCATCTCACACACCGAGGTTGGTTCAAGGCAAATTTGCAAAGACAACCAAGTTCTTCTTCAAGCCATTGTTTTCCTGAAGGGAGGAAATGTACCAATGGCATAAGCAAAATGCCCTAGAAGTGAAGAAAAGTTCAAAGTCTGCCATTTTTAACTCCGGAAACACCTTGAGCCAGGCAAGGTGGCACCTGCCTGTAACCCCAGCTGTATGGGAGGCTAAGGCAGGAGGATCGCAAGTTCAAAGCTAGCCTCAGCTAAAAGGAAAAAGAGAAAAAGCAAGGTACTAAGCAACTCAGTGAGACCCTGTCTCTAAATAAAACACAAAAAAAATAGGGCTGGAGATGCAGCTCAGGGCTTGAGTGCCCTTGAGTTCAATCTCTGATACCCCACTCCACCCCAAAAAAAAAAAACACCTTGAGAAATTCCACCAACCTGTGTAGAACAGAGATACCCAGGCTTTCAAAAAATAATCACACATTTAAAGCAAGCCAGACCAAAATGAATGAAATATAAAACAAGGAACAACAAAGCCTCTTACCTTCTCTCTCCAGCGAGGGCACAGTTTTAAAAGGCATTTTTTTTCTCATTATAAAAATGCTATCTATCTAAAAACAGAGTATATATATATATATATATATATATATATATATATATATATATATCACTAGACTGTGCTGTTTGACTTTCTACAACCCTAAAGGATCGCTGCTGGTATCCAGGACATGCATCTTTCCTGTACTGTTTTCTACATACATCATTTTTATAAAAAGCAAATTTCAGTGGAATAAAACTAGGATCAAGGAATTAAAGATTGCAACATTGGGTGAAGGAAGTCTAGACACTGCATTAAATGGAAAACCACCACAGCGCTTTGAAAGAATCCCAACTCCTGGGGATCAATATGACAGGAATTAGCCCTAAGGTCCTCTCACCCAGCAAAGATGGAGGCCATACTCCTGGATCCGTTCACAAAACCCCGAGTCACGGGTTGACATTACTACATCCACTCCTTCGTTTGTGGTCCTCAATTAATCAGTGTTTATTCAAATTTTGAAGTGAAATGTTCCAGTTTCTCAGGAGGCCATTAAAATGTTGGGTTCCTAAGATCATCAACATAATAATGGTATTATATGTCCCCCCACAAAAAAAAAAAGCCGTGAGAGAGGAACTAGCAAACCTGTTTTCATGGATGCAGAAACTGGAGCACAGAGACATGAAAAGATCAGCCCCATTTCACACACCTTCTAAGTAGCAATGTCAAACAAAAATCCTACATTTTGATATGAAAAATGTGTTTATTAGTCTCCCAGATTGCCGTTTCATTGTTTCAAGACTGAGATTATCATTTGCATCTTCCTAAAACAAACATGGTTTTCTGAAATAGGGTTTCTGGGGTGCCTGTCCCAATGACTCTTGTTTGAAATTAGAAGCCATTGAGATGGAAAACCAAACAGCTGGGGTGGAGATGTTTGGAGGGTGGGGTCAGAGCAGATGTTTGCCTGGGCTTTTGCTTACTCTCTGAATCATTGGGAAGGACAGTGAAACACTAGCAAGACTCCATTTCACTGTTAAGGGATTTTAATTCACCTTTAATTCAGCAGCAAGTGGACACATCTAAGGTTCTTTACAAATCCAGCATCCCATTATTCCTCTGAAGTATCATTGGCTGGCTTTTTAAATCAATGTTGGCATGGATACAGATCTAGTAAAATGCAGGGTATTCTAATACAATTTACATTTTTTCTCAATTACCATTTAGCTCATCTTATATTTGCCACATGGTAACTTGTCTACATTCCAGATATGAGACCTCTGATACTTTATATTGTATAAATAACATTTAGTGCTATTTTTCTTAATTGAAAAAATAATATATGTGCACTGAAGGGCATTTGGAAAACATATAAATACATAATAAATTAAACAAAGATCACTGCAGTACAACCACCCAGAGACAAAGACAATTAGCAGTGTATGATGTACAGGGTTTTTTTTTTAACTATGCATATGCACATATTTTTAAATAAGACTGAGGTCATGGTATCTATGCCAATTTACCACCTGCCTTTTAAACATTTAGTAATATACCATGAATACTTTTTAAAGTCACTAATGGTCTTCTAAAACTTTATTTTTAAAAGTTGCTTTTTAGTTCCATAATTTCAAGAACTAACTTAATATTATCAAATTTTATATTGTCCTAAGTTTTCAACCTTTATAGAACTCTGACTACATCATTGCATATAATTTTTTTATGTAACTTCTTCTGTGAGAAATAATTTTGGCTACAAATTCAGAAAAGCTGACTCATAGTATCTTAAATACTACCATTCATTCTCCCAAGGTAGGCAGACATCTGGAAATGGCAGAGGAAGGCTAGTGCAGTGGCTGAATGATGCCCAAGACTCAGGCTGTTCTGATCCTTTGCCTTCCAGGCTTGAGCTTCTGCTGTTCATGTTTATGCTATTGGCCCTCAATATTATAATATGGCTACCATAGCTCCAGGCATGACAAACACACTCGAGGCAGAAAAAAAAAAGGCCATGATTTCAGCCACACCCCAGCAGATTTCCACTTATCTTTTGACATGTATCCTTGTCAAAAAAAAAAAAGATGACAAGAAATCTAGAATGTCTCTTCCAATCTCCATGTAGAATGTGGTCAAGGGAGAGCAAAAGTGGAAATAGGTGGTAGGCTGGCTGGCTATCAGGTCTGTGTAGTTTTAGAACTGTATTCTTTCTTCTGATGTAAAATTAATATATGTTCATTGAAGAATGAGGGTTAAAACCTCAGAAAATCATAAGGAAGGAAACAACATAATATTATGTATTTTGAATCTCTTTACCATACTAGCTCAGAAACTTCTTCATGGAGGCAGAATTAGGGGTAGCTATCACAGATTGTAGTACATTTTCAATATAATTACTAATCCTAATAAATAGCTGATTGACAAGGGTACCGAAGTTCAATC
The DNA here is from genome assembly GCF_052094955.1 of Ictidomys tridecemlineatus. Taxonomy (NCBI): domain Eukaryota; kingdom Metazoa; phylum Chordata; class Mammalia; order Rodentia; family Sciuridae; genus Ictidomys; species Ictidomys tridecemlineatus. Next base: position 14,365,076 of record NC_135483.1, on the reverse strand, counting down.
CCATTAACTCTTTCTAGACTTGTGCTAGATAAACTGTGTCTACCCTCATTAAGTTCATTAACTATTAAGGACAGGCATTAAAATAAATAAACATTTATTAAGCTATGCTTAGTGATATAGTTACAGATATAATACTGACAGTACAGAGCAGAAGAACTTCTTGGGGAGAAAAATATCAAGAAAAGTTTCTCAGAAAAAGATGATTCTGGAATTACATTTTAAAGTCAATTTGTTATTTTCCATATAGACAAGGACCAGTTGCAGTGATGGAAATGAATGTTTGAGATCCAGAAAACGGCATGTAGAAAGAACGGAGGAGTAAAATCAAAGAACACAGGCTGGAAATTTCCAACAGATGAGGGATTAGCAGATTGTTCAGTTTGAGAGGCGGAGGTTTAGTGGGAGCAGAAAGTGCTGGAAAGATAGACACAAACCAAGACCTCAAAGTCTTTGCACTCCACGCAACAGAAGGTCACTCCCTCTGCCCTGGTGCTCATGAGCAGCCTGAGACAGAACCAGAGGCAGAAAGCATCTTGCTCACAAGGATTACTGTGTCCAAAAATGTCTTATAGACACACCGGGAGTCTAAAGCCAACAGTTTCAGAGACAATTACAATAGTTGGTGCTGCCTCTATAGAGGGTTCTTCTGGAGAACACCCCAGAGGCAGTACTGCACCCCTGCTCTAATGGGAACCTCTCTGCCCTGAGGATTGTCATCCATGTCCTTCTCCTCATTTCAGCAACTTTAATATCTTCAACAACTCCCACATTTCCATCACCACACCTGGGAACTTCACATACATCACAAGAATCCCAGGCAGTTGCCTTTAAAACTATGTGAGTCAGCTTTCTGAATTCTCTAGTGTGGGTCTTGGTCCTGAGATGGGGTTGGGCATGTCAGGCTCAGGTCTGATTCCTAATTCTTTTTGGCCCTCCCCCAATTTTAAAGGAACACTTTTACATTTTTATTTAATTTATATTTTCATGAGGTAAGGAGTATCTCTACCTCCATCTCCTGCCTGGGCCCTGAAACCTTTTACTGTGTTTCACTGAGAGCCAAGCCTATACCAAATCTGAGAAGGAAAACAGAAGGAAGGCCTCTGTGTTACAATTCAGGCATACACCGGAAAGGGAAGGGACCTCTCAGCCTCCTGAAGCCCAAGAGGTAAGGAAAAAGAAGGGTCTCATTGCATTACGGATGTTTGACTCTGAAAAACAATTTCCCCCCCTCTACCTGCACACAATGCAAACCTCTTTGTGTATTCCCAGGGAAAAAAAGCCAGAAAAACAAGAAAGAGCAGAACTTCTAAGAATAGGAGGGAGATGGAGAAGAAGGGTTGAGAAGTCAAGGGCATGGCAAGGGAGAAGCTGAAGAGAGCCGGGACTCAGAGAAGGTTAAAAGTCCGGGCCAAGTCCACTAATCCTAAAAGCCCTGTACAGCCTGTTAAGGAGCTGGTGGACTGGAGAGAACAGAACAGAGAGCCATGTCCAGCTCCCTGCTCAATCCTACACTCCATGTGGATTATAACAGGCAGAGCACAAAGGTGCCAGCTGCAGACTAAATCCCTTCCTAGCTGTGAGATTTGAGGCACATTAACTCTGCTGTTTCTCACTCTTCTCTATAAGGTAAAGATAAGAATACCACATACTTTATAAGTTGATGATAGGAGTAAAGAAGGTAAAACATGCAAAGTGCTTACATTGGTTCTTAGGCATCAGCAAACTTTCTCTGGAAAGGGCTAGATGGCAAATATTCTTGATTTTGCAGCCCAGGTGGTCTCTGTCTAAAATACTTACTTGCAGTTATAGACAGCATGTAAACACCTGGGCATGACAGTGTTCCAATAAAGCTTTATGAAAACAGGCTGTGGACCAGATGTGGCCTGTAGCTGTAGTTTGTGGATTCACAGTTTAGGGCATTATTATACATAGTTAATCATACTGATTATGATTATGATTATGATTATGATTATGATTATGATTATGATTATGATTATTATTATTATCTGACTACATATCTTTCCTGATCCTTTTTGATAACTAGCCAAGAGTAAAATTTCTACATTAATGCTATCTTACTTTTCTGAAGTCAAAGTCATAATAAAAAGATTACATCATATTGGAATTCCCCGTAACATTTATTTTTAAGAAATTAATCCTAATTAAAATGCATACACAGACATACAGACACACATACCCCCAACACACACACACATACTCATAGACACCACTAGACTAGATGTTGCCAAGCTCCTTCTGCCTCAAATTGTTATAATCTCTAACGCTCACACTGTTTCCCAGGACGATTTGGGCTTTAAGATAACTTTGTAGGATCTAGACTTTTACAAGGCTCGCACATGGGTGAGAGGCAGTTTTTAACAAGATTGGTTCTCCTTAACATCATCCTCACTACCATCCCTGCTACTATTATCCAGAAAATTCCGACTTCTCAAAGAGAACACCCAGGTTCCAAGAGTTTGCTCTGCCAGGGCCTCGGCATCTTTCCCATGGGCCCATCTGCTCGCATTGCTCCGTCAAGGCCCAACGGCTCAGAACATATGGCTGGGAATTCTTATCTTCAAGAGTGACTGTTGAAAAATACTTGAGAACACATGTTTAATGTGGGTGGTAAGTTGGCCCAAAGAATCTTGGTCTATTTGAAAGCCTGGGTCTCATGAGAAAATTACCTGAAGTCCTTGAAGAAGAACATTTTCGTTTTCACAGTATAGAAGCCAAGAGTAATTGAAAATGATTATGTATTAGAATGACATTATTCAACTTATACAAATGCAGACAGTGAGTCTCAGAAAGTTTGAAGAACATGCCCCAGTTGATACTGGCATGAAGTGACGGAAACTCAACTAGTTTGTTGGTTTTCTATTACAACAAGGCTCTTTACATTTGTATTTACTTAACTAGAATATTTCCATTTTGCATTAGCTCCAAATAAGTGGAATTGTGCTATACATTGGGATAGTAATTGGTCTGTTAATAAAATATGTAGCAAAATTAAATCTGGGTGCAAACAAACTTGACCAAAAAAAAAAAATCGGAAAAACTATAGATTAAAACCAAGTGGACATGTGGTTTTCATCTAAAATTGAATTTTCAACAATAGGACACATTTTATGGGGTTTTTAAGTTCTGTGCAACATTTTAAGGACTAGTTTCCTGGAGGATGAATTAATAAATAAGATAATTATTGTCCTTGATTTTGTGGAGTATACAGTCTATTGGGAGGTTATTAAACTGGAGTCCTCTCACAAACCAAAGGCACACCTGAAGGGCTTAGAGAATTTCATTAGAGATGTACTAAGTTATGGGAAAGGTTAAGGAAACCATAAGAAACAGGAAGCCCCTGGGAACTGACAGACTTGGGGCACTGTTTCACCTTGGTGTGAATATGCAAGCAGAGGTGACCCAAGCCCAGGGAGTTCTGGAAGAGGACTGCTTAGTAGGACCATGTTGCAAAGGACACAGCCACTGGCAACAGAGCTGTGGCAGGGCAAGGAGAGGTTGGTATGGGAAATGAACTTTCCTGCTTCCCAAACTCCTTCCCATGGTTTCAGATGGCAGAATTCCACCATTCTACCAGTGCCCAGAACGTTAAATGAGTCTGGGTGATGGAGACTGTGAGGTTCAGCCTTCTGAGGCCGAATGTGGTTGAATATTGCAGAGAATGGGCTTTTAGGGAAGAGAGATTAAAAATGACAGATAACAAAATAACCATCTTACTGATATTATCTTTCTTCTCTAAGTCTGGTACCCATAAAGGGTACACAGGCAGGCCCTCAATGCCTTCTTACCCAATGGAAAATGGCTTAATGAAAATAAATGGGTTTGGGGCATCAGCTGAGATGGGCTCACACTCTACCTCTTACTTCATACCATTGGAATATTGGACAAGTCTCTTTAATTATTTGTTCTAATTTTCATAACTATAAGATTGGGACCATCATGCCTTCTCCTTAGGATCTTTCTAAAAAATAAGCATGTAGGCAACTTTCAAATAGGACTATGGTCTTTCCTTCCATTTTTTTTTTATGTCTTTGCATCCTTATTACTATAATAATTCCAGGAATTTATAGTCCAACAAGCATAAAATTCAATGTTGAATATAACTGGAAAATATTTTAACAAACTTAAAACTGTTTTTTTTTTAATCCTTCAAAATGATAGCGAAAGTAAAATAATGCTGGTCTTAAAAAAAAGATTAAGGAATCCAACCTAAAGATTACAGTCATCTAAAATTCCACTCCCTGAAATAGCTTTTTGATTTCTACATCAGAACGTTTTGGACCATCATTTTAAAATGTTGTAAAAGTTATCATCCCTGGGGTGATCAATGTGCTTCTAATCTCTCCCTGCCCTACTCCTCTCCTGCAGAGTTATTGTATAAATCCAGAATTGATTATATCACTCTCCTCTCTTAAACATATCTGCCGCACACCTTAGCACAAAGTTTAAACTCCTTAGCAAAACATGCAAAGATCTTCCCAAACTCCAAAATTTACCTCAAATCCAATCTCCCGACCCTGAATACAGGTCGGCTGCCTTGATCCACTTGCACTTTGCAATATGTCTTTATGTCTCTGTTCACTATATTGTTCCCTGAGACAATATATTTTTTCTTGGCCAGGTAAAAACCTTATTCATCTTTGAAATCTTGGCCCCTGTGTTTTTCCTATACTCTTTGGAAGATAAGTCATTCCCTCCCCTTTGTTTCCAAGGCAATTTGTTGTAATTTTTTAATGCTGCCCTGTGTTAATGGCTTGGGCTATATCTAGTACCCAAGCTAGACTATGAGCTCAACTTATGTTCAATGTACAAGCCTGTGTGTAGCAGAGATAGTGAATGCCTTTTGACTGTATATATGTGTATAGAACAGGAAGGATTTATTCAGGTGGGTTTCTAAGGGAAAGCAAATGGGAAGTGAATGTTAAAATGTGTAAGGTGTGGGATACATGTGTTTTAATAAAGAAGAATGGAAAAAATCATGTTAGCTGGGATGGATGCCAAAGCCAGTGCTTTGAGCATTTGAAGAGAAAAAAAATATTTGTGTAGAAGAGTTCATAAGCATGGTACAATCCACCTTTCTGGAGAGAACCTTCCCTGGTCACTTCAGTCCCTGAAAATTGGCCTCTGCCTTGGCTCAGTTCTGTAACTCAATCTTTAACATGTGTTTGGCCTAACAGGGGCTGTTGTTCCTAACTTTTCCTTTTACTCCTCACTAAATTACAAGCTTCCTGAAAGCCAAAACCACATGTCAGTATCCCCACCCATGTGCACACGTGAGTGATTTGAATGAAACAATGGCAGACTTCAAATCTATCACCCAGAGCTTGACCTTGTTGCAAGAGACTCTGCAAAGAAGCAGGACTCCATGGCCCATCTGATTCCTCCTTTTGTCTGTCCCCTCCCCCCCCAAGAAAGAAATGCTTATTTATGCATTTGCCTAATAGGTGTTGAGTGCTTGCTGTATGTCGAGCCTTCTCAAGGTGCTGGGGAGATAACAGAGAACAAGACAAAGTCCATGAACTTAATAGATCTTTCTTGTCCCCGAAGGAGGCAGATAATGAGTAAACAAGTACAAAACAATGTATTTCAAGGAATGATAAGTGCTGTGAAGAAAAATAAAGCTCAGTTTTGTTCATGAAGTGACGTAGTAGCACCTGGAAGTGGTGTCTTCTTGTCCCTTACAATACATGTCTCTCGGATCTGAGACACATGTACTGTAAGAGACAAGGACTCATCATGACAGTGCATTAAAATATCTTAAGACTTTCTTAACTAGCTATTGAACCTGCTCATAAGCCATTTAACACAATCCTCCAAGGGAGCTGAGGTCTGTGGAACATGATGTTTTTCCTTCATAGTCCTTCAGCGTCCATTACCAATTACTTGATTGGTCTCTGAACATTTTCTTTCAATTTTATTCAATTTCTCTCTAATATCTGAAATGAGATTTGGTCGATGTTAACTTTCTGGTTATTTTTTCCATAGACACATTGAAAATTGGATTTTCTTTCTTAGTTGTAGCTGTTTCCCTCTATAAAGTCTTGTTGTAACGATTATTGATCATCTTCAGTTTGGATGGATGGTATTAGGAAATAGCAGAAAACTGAAGATTTTCATGCACTGGGCATTGGAAATGAATTCCGTTCACATCCATTCAATTTAAGGAACTCTGATAGAAGTGTTTTTTCCACTTGTCTGGGGTACATTAGGGAACAAAACATTCAATTTTCCCTCCCCTTGGAGCTTTTGTTCTTATAGACAGAGTCAGACAACAAATAGAAGACATACACAAATTATAGAGTGCACATAAAAAGTGATGTGTCTTATGAAGAAAGAAAGTCTACTCATGTGTGAGGGAATTGCTGGAGAGGGGATGCTGGTACTTAGGAGCACTCCACACTTTACAAAGAAAGTATGCACAATGGGAGCTGCTGGTGTGCACGAGCTGCCAGGGCAGCTGAAATGGAGGGTGCTAGAGGAAATGCAGGAAAGAGGAAGTATAGGCAAGACAAACCAGATCCCTTAAGGTCTGGGGGCCACTGGAGGGGCACTGGCTTCACTTTGAATTGGCTTTTTCTCTCTATAGAAAGTGGACAGTCTCTAAAGTTTTGCTTCTTTCAACATGAGCCTAAAAATGCAATGCTAAGGTAACCAGGGCTAATGGTCTCCATGACTGCAATTACATATACCTTCAGAGCTGAAGCTGTGTTTTTATATATACATATTCATTCATTTAATTCCTCTGAATCCTGGGATTAATATTATGCCATTTTTCCATCTATCTGGCATTTACCAATCTATTTATCATCTATCATCTATCTATCAATTAATCTATTGCCCATCTATTTATCTGCAGCACTGCAATTGAAGTAAGGGCCTTTTGCATGCTAGGCAATTACTCTACCACTGAGCTACACCCCCAGTTCTTATGCCAGTTTTAAAATAAGGAAGTGAGCCTTTGAGATGTGAAGCAACTGCCTTAACATCTCTGCTAAGATACAGAGGACCAGGATGCAATTCATACTCAGGAACAGTTTATTTGAACCATCTTTACCAACCCCACCATGACCTTCCTCCACCTGTGGACACTCTTCCCTTGCTGGACTACCTCACCAGCAATTGAACCAATCACCTCTCCAATCCACTCTTTCCTCCCTATGGTCACAGTCAATCTGACCATGTGGTATCCCATTCCCATTCAGTGTTGTGGTCTGCAGGATGCTAAATGGATGGGCTGGTCCATCTTTCCTAGTTCCATCTCTCCTAGTCCCATCTCTCAACTCCCATCTCTCCTAGTCCCATTTCTCCAGTCCCATCTCTCCAGTCCCATGTCTCCTAATCCCACCTCTCTACTCCCATCTCTCCAGTCGTATCTCTCCTAGTGGCATCTCTCCTCGTTCCATCTCTTCTCCTCTCTGAGAAAGAATCATGTTCATTCTCTTCCATCCTCAGTTTTGCTGAAAATCCACTGCACATGGTATTATCTCAACAAGAAAAATATTTCCATTTCCCTAATTATTCCTACTTTTTATATTGTGACTCTATCATTTCATTATATCACCTCTTCCTGCCATCTCTGGGTTCTAAAAACAAAACAAAACATTTTGTTCTGTGAAATGCACTCTGATGTCTCAAGAAGTATTTGTCAAATGAGTGAACACATAAATGAGTGAAAGTCTGGCTCTAACACCCACATTATTCCCATGATATCCACTGTTCTCATATAAAAGGTGTTTTACATAAGTTTTTGATTTGTATTGGAGGGTAGGCCAAAAGGAGTTTTTGCTCACCAGCCACAGATCTGTGCAACTGTTAGGCAGTTACTGCATTGTTCATTGTGGTGACAGACATGCTAATTCAAATAGTCAACCCATATTTGACGATTTGTTCATTAAGGTATAATTGAAATTATGCTCTATTTACCCAGCACTGTGTATGGGCAATTTGCAACTTGCATTGTGCATTTGCTTACTCAAGCTTACTGCAAACCTATGAGTCCTGTATCAAGAGGTTATTGTCACAGTGTATCCCTAACTGTCACTGGTTTAACTAAGCATTTTATCAATGTACTGGTGACTCAGAACAAAACTTTAAGTCAATTATAAAGTTTTCAAGACAAGGTCTTTAAACTCAGGTTTCAATCACTCAACTAATTAGTGAGTCTAGTAAACCACTTACCATACTCAGTTTATCATAAATTCTTATTTTGCTTTATGAAAAGGAAATTTAAGCCAAACACTGATAAGTCAAGGGAATATAAGAAAGTGATGGTCTTGGGCTGGGGAAAATGACAGGCTATAGTGACATTTCCTAATGCAATGCTTAAAAAACTGTGCTATAGCATGTCTTCACGCCACTTCAGAGTAATACTTAAGTCAAAAGAACACAGTCGACTAAAACAATTAAAGAAATTTTGTAAACAGGATATGAGGACCTCTGAAAAACTTCTTTCTGTTTTTCTTTCACCAAATTCTAGCACAACAGCTCCTTCTGTCCCTCCATGTCTTTCCATTTTGCCTGAGTTCTGCTTTCAAAGTCCAGACTATGAAATTGCCCAGTTGTCAAGCACTTGGTAACTCACAAAGTGGGACAGGGAAGCTATTTTATGTTTGCTCAGAAATCTTCTTCAGTGGACAGAGAGAGGTTGGCTAAGGCAATTACACAATTAATTCTGTTTCACTGCCCTGAATTTTGAGACCCCTAAAAGGGAATATTTTCTACTTGAATGCAAAGAAAGTGCTGTTTTACAAGGAATCATCTTCTTCCCAGCATATAGTGATGCTCAGAAAGAGTGTGCAAACCTGTCACAGCTTTTCCTTAATATTAATACTTTGTCATTTCCTTGAACTAAGGTGGGAAAGAGATTTATCTCAAATCAACCTGTTTTTTTCCCCCCACTTTCTTTTGACTTTTCACTTACTCACACTGAGAGTCTGCTTCCTTCCTATTTGTGGTCTCCTCCTTTGCACACAGGTGACTTCTTTTAATCTACCCAAGCACTCCCTTGATTTGATCTTTGCTTCTCGTAGGTCAGCAATATCAGCTTATCATGGATACTTCAGCTCCATAATCAAGAAGGTACAGTGCCACATGCTCAAGATTCAAAACTGGTAAAACTCACCTTTGCATTCAGTACCACATGGTACTGCCAGTTTAACCTTGTAGGTTATCTCATGAGATTTAGTCAAAATTAAATGATTGATGAGTCAATGGGTGAGCCATCACCTTCTTTTCCATTTTACTATTCTCTCTTTCCTGACTCTAAACGTAATGTCCCTAGCCTTTTGCACGGCATGCATTCTCCTGAACCAAACCATGCCACATGCTGGGCACACTGACCTTCCCACTGAAGGTTCTTCTAGATTCCTATCACACAGATGAGGGAAGGAAAACTGCAGGACTTGCAGTGTAGAGCTGTAGTTAGGAGGCCCAGGGGTTGATGTTCAGTTCTATGACCAGGTGGTGTTGAGAAGTAAACTTAAGACTAAGTGCAGTACACATTATGTAATAGAGACACTTTACTATCCCTTGCTGTCACCCATCCCTGTGAATTCAAAAGTCATCTCCTAAGCTGATGTCCACCAGGTATTAATTTATTTTCATGGCTCAACACCATTTTTCAGTATATGTAACTGGATCTGGGAAAGTTCATCACAGAGGACTCCACTTTAGTCAGAGCTCTCCAGTAGACCTTTCTACATCGATGAGAATCTTCTCTGTCTGCTCTGTCAAGTACAGAGGCCACTGGCCACATGTGACTATTGGGCACTTGAAATCAGCTAGTACAAGGGAGAGACTGAATTATTATTTTCATTTTATTGTTAATTATTTCATTTCTAATGTAAACCTAAATAACTACATGGGTGACTTTTTTAGCACCTCTCAACTACAGAAAATTGTACCCATCCGGGCTACTCCTCAGCTCATCCCTACTATATGGCTCCAAAGCTCCAGAGATGTACCTGTTTAATACGATATACATATATATATATATATATATATATATATATATATATATATATATATATATATATATATAGTGTGTGTGTGCGTGTGTGCGTGCGTGTGTGCAGTTATTGTTGCTACCAAATTTTTAGATAGTGTTTCTTATTTTTAATTTATCCACATTGTAGTTTTATTTTCTTTGTTCAAGGCAGATGCTGAAATGAATTCGGGAGAGAAGCCAATTCAGAATCATCATTAATTTCATTTGGTGGGTTGTCTCCTCAGTCCTACTGCCGTTCCTCTCTCCTTCTTATAAATGCATTTTCATTCCTTTAATTCTCCCAGGGTAGGTTTAACTCACTATTGATGACCTGATCTCAGTCCTTTATTAAGTCAGAATCTTGCTCTTTGGAAGTTTTCCCTGGTGGGACATTTGCTTTGAATGTGGGCTACATTCCCTGTATTTCTTCTACTCGGATAGAGCATCATTTAATAAATTACTATCTTTATTTTATATATAGAAGTCCAAATAAAAACTGAAATAAATTAAATCAACTTCCACTTAATTTTCTCTATATACCTTTTTATCATGAGTCACACATGATTTGCCTCATAAGATAGTGAATTTGGTTTGACTGGAATTATCCAAGCAAGGTGTGAGGTCACATTTTAGGACTTCTAAAGATATAAATCCTGTCTCTAAGGTCTTGGCCCTTAAGTGATTTTGAGCTGTGGTGATAGAACATTTGGAAACTTGCCTCAAAATTTCTTAAATTTTGGCTAGATACGAGACACCTTCCCACTGTGATGTTTCTGATTTAATTGCTGTTTTTTTTTTTTTAAGCTCTTCCTCTCTGCTGCGTTTGTTTGAGTTTTCTTCAAGAAGCTGTTTTCCTCTGCCAATGGCATGAATGACTGATTCCCTAGAGTTCTCCGCTCAGTCTTCCTGCCTCACTGTCTATGTTCACTTTGTGTGGTCTCACCTAGCACCAGGGTGAGACACCAACAACTGTAGCACAGACACCAACAACTCTCAGGTACACCCCAACCCAAGTTTCTGAGGCACATCCAGAGCTGCCCACTAACAAGTTCCCACGTGGCTGTCCTATAAGCAATCTCACAAGAACGTATCATTGTCACCCTCAAACCATCCAAACTATCTTATTTTTCTTATATTCCCTACTTAGATGGGTGGTTACCTAAGGCCATGACCTAAACCCAGAATCTGAGACTCATCCTGAAGTTTTTCTCCTCTTAATTTCTTTACCAACAAAAAGATTACGGAATCATATTCATGCTACGACCATTCATACATTCTTCAAATATTTGTGTGCATTCAGAATTAATTAAAGATGATTCTGAATCGGCTTCTCTCCTGAATTCATTTTAGCATCTGTCTTGAACAAAGAAAATAAAAGTACAATGTGCATTCTTCAAACATTTTTGGGCCATGTACTTCCTAGAGGTGGGGAGCAGAGAAGTCAATACCACAGATGTATTCCTTGCCTAAATTAAGCTTATTGTACATTGTGGAAGAGACAAAATTTTGCAGTCCATACTTGACAATATGTACATGGCCTGAGACAACAAATTGATCCCCTCATGCATCCTTGCTTTTAGAAAAATAGTCAAAAAGGACTCTGAACTCATATTTGCACATGAAAAGACCCAAATACCCATAAAACACTGTTTCTTATTTATGCACATTGCTTAGGATTTGAATCATTTGCATACTGAAGAGCTTCTTCCCTGAAAATAAGTTTGCTTGTATAATCATCTAGTTCAATCTCTAAATGAACACAAGAGTCACTCTTGTAAGGGGATGAGCTGCTTTTGAACCATAAAGCACCACACCTCACCCGGCTGCCTACTGCAGTGTTTAATAATGTTGTCTCCTAGAAAGTTCCCCAGAAACCTCTGTCCACTGCTCTTGTTCTAGAGTAACATAACATATTCAGCACTTCCTCTTGTGACTGCCTCTCAATCACTAGAAGATAACTATCTGAAGCTTATGTTCTCCAGACCAAATATTCTCAATTCTTTTTCACAATCCTCAGGCAAAGGACATGGTCCCCAGATCTTGCACTCATGAAATCATGAACACACTCTAATTTGTAAATGTCCCTATTAAAATGTAACATTCAGCACTGAACACAAATGTCCAGATGTGACATGACTAGTTGTGATGGCAATGTTGATGGTAAAAGTCATAAACACTGCTATTTATTATAAGCTTCCTCTGTGCCAGAACAATCGTAAGAACTTAATTATCTAATTTCATACAATAACTTTGTAGAATGCGTACTCTTATCATCTCCATTTTTGTGGATGTGGAAATTGAGACTCAGAGGGGATCCAATGCCTTACTTAATAACAAAGGGCTTGTAAGTGACAGAGCCAGTTTTTGGACTTAGATAAGTGTATTTTCAAAGCCTATGCTTTTAATCATCCCTGTTTCTGTGCAAATAAAAGAGGGAGAGCAAATTTACTTCTCTGTGTTTGCATAGTTTTAATCTGTCTTTTATAACTGATTGTGGAATAAGGATAATACGCTCCTCAGAGATGTTGTGATGATAAAATAGAATTCATTCAGTACTGTATATTAAGTGCTATTTGACTAACGTGAGTTTAAAAATGTGTTTATCAGTATTGTCACTATAGTACTACATAATACTTGATAATCATTGCTAAACAAGTTAGAACTGGGGCCTGGGTCCTAAGAAAATCATAGCATCATAGCTAATAACAGAGTTTGTCAGACAAACTCAGCTGTGTTTTTCAGAATATTCCTGTATAGTATAGACTGTGTGGCTGCGATAACTTCTAGTTCTCAATGTCTTTAAAAAGGGGGGGGCGGGGGTTAGAAACTATTCATTCTGTTTCCAGCAGTTATGACTCAAGTTCCCAGGATGATGGCGACTCTACAATCTTGCAGCCATCCCACCCAGAGCATGTTTCCAATTTGAGTTCTGCATCAGGGAAGGAGAGAATGCACCCAAGGTCATGCATGAGCTGTTCACCACTCCTCCCTGGCTTTTCACTGGCCAGAGCTGGCCACCAGATTCCACTAAACTGCCAGGGAAGCTGGGGAGTAAGCGTCCACTGAGGAAAACTCGATGTGGGTGAACCTAGGATTGTTGGTGTGATCCTCTGGAACAACAGGCTCTTGAGGTCTCAGTGTACACCTATTGTGCTTGCACTTACTACCCCTCAAAGGGCCTCAGTCTGGGTGATTTACCTGGTGACCTTAAGTAAGCCAATGTCCATCTGCCTGTTTTTCTAGAAGTCGTTCTGAGAGAGGGGCTTTCCCTTTCCACCGAAGCAAAAGTAGACTCCCAGTTGCTCTTGCTGACGTCACCCTCTTTGGTTTTCATCACAACACAGATCACTTCTTTTTTAATCTGTTTGCTTATTTATTGCCGGGACCTCCATGAAAACATGAAAATGAGAACCGCAGTCTTTTTTGTCTTGTATAATTCTGTCTTCTTAGTTTCTAGCTCAGTAAATGTTTATGAACAGATGACAGAATGGGCCATCTTTTTCAGTATAGGATTAATAAGTAGGAAATAAACACCAAAGCTTTGTGAAAACCGCTGCTCCATCAGAAAGGACTGATGAACATATGGAAAATGGGAGTCCTCATCCCTTGCTGCTGAGATGATGGTTTGGTGAAACTACTTCAGAAAAGAGCTTAGCATGTCATAGTGTCCCTGATCATGGCATGTTTTCTCTGCAACTCAGTGGGGCCTTTCTCAAGTGTGTGACCTGGCCTTTCACATGCGTTGCACGTAGCAAGACAGGCTCAGGAGTATTCTTAGCAGAAAACACAAAACAGTATAAAACATCAACAACAAACCCTCCATTAATCCAAAAGTTCTTTGCTATAGAATATATGGATAAAGTGTAGGTACTCATACAGTGAAATATCAACAGCAGAGAAAATAAAGAGACCTTAGTTACTCACATTTTGAAATAAATTTCAAAAGCCCAATACTGAGAGCAATAAGAGATCCACACAAGAACAGATAAAGATTCCATTTATGCAAAAGTTAAAAAGGCCAAAAAATTTGACATCAATTCCTTATAGATATGTGTATAGCTGGAAAAGCTGCAAAAGATAACAAAGAGATGACCTAGATTGAATTCAGCTGGTGGTTACTCTCGGTTCTGGGGTGCCATGTAATTGCAGAAGCACATACAGGGGATTTCAAAGGTAGTAAATATATATTTTTTTCTCTTAAGTGGTAGCTATTTATTATTTTATTAATATTGCTATTTAAATACTTTCTAAATTCTTTCAGGTGAATGATCTACTTTACCATAAAAATCCAATCAAGAAAGAAAAGTAAAAATGACTATTTTAGTCTCTGTAAAGGTCTTGCTTATAGAGAAATATTCCATTCATTTGTAACAATTATTTTGACATTTGAGAAATAACATCAAAAAACTTAATTCTGTTATCAGTTTATTTTCTTTGTGTTTGAAATTTCTTTCTTCATCTTCTCCTTTTCATTTGATCATAACTCATTTAAATAAAATTCTAAACAAAGTTCAGTTCAAGGTGTAGTTCAGCAGCATCTAAGATTGAGAAATTCAGATTGGGAGGATTTATGCCTTAAAATTGTGCTTCTTTTAAATTAGGACACTAGTTTGACTTGATATAGCTTGGATTGTAAAAGGGAAACATGTATAGATATATACACATACCTGCCTACAAATATATACAAATACACACACATGTGTATGTATTAAAATTAATTATTCCTGAGCTTGCTGCCTTATTACCTCATACAGTATGTGAGGAGATCAAAGGATATACAGTGCATAGAAGAACTATATAAATTATTAGATACAGAAGTCACTTCTAGAGCCTGAGAGACAGCATAGAGTTAGTTATAAGTGAAAATTCTGGAGTCAGTTTGAGTTTAATCTTGGTTTTACCCCTTGTAAGCTAGATGATCTTTTGTTAGCTATTTAAGCCTTCTAAATTTAAAATTCTCCCTCTTTACAATAGAACTGAACGATAAAATCACTTCATAGTGTTAGAAGCATTGACTGGGATATTATATGCTCAATACCTAACACAGAGCCTGACACATCTAAGCTCTCAGTAATGCTGGTTGCCCTATTAATGATCATTGCCATTACTGTCATCTCAAAGACCTACAAGAAGAACTCTGGGGTCACTTGCCAGTGCAAAAGCTAGACTGGGCTCCATATTTGGAGCGTGACTGGGCTTCTATTCAAATAGGTCCCTAGCAAGTAGATCTCAAACGGGATAAAATGCACAACAGTGATGAAAATAATTTTTTCCTTTTACTTTTTTTGATAGTGCATTTTAATTGTGCATAATATTGGGGCTCATTTTGATCTAATTATACCAGCATGAAATATAATTTGTTCCAATTCAGTCCCTAGTATTTCCTTTTCTTACTAGCCTCCCTCCCCTAGTTCCCTTTCCTGTACTCTACTAGTCTTTCTTCTACTTATTTATAGTTTTTTTTTTTAATTAGTTCACTCTAGCTATACATGAAGGTGAAATCCACTGTGGTATATTCACATATGTACACGGGGTAGTTTGGTCAGTTTATTCCACCATTTCTCCCTTTTCCCACTCCTCTTTCCCACCATGAATCCCCTTCCTCTACTCCATTGATCTCTCTTCTATTTTCCTGTTATCTCCTGTCCCCGCTTTTTCCTTATTATTTGGGTCTGGCTCTGCAAATGAGGGAAAATATTCAGCTCTTGACTTTCTGAAGCTGTTTTTTTTCACTTGGCATCATGTTCTTCAATTCGGTTCATTTACCAGCAATGCCATATTTTATTCTTTATGGCTGAATAAAACTCCACTGTGTGCACACACCACATTATCTTTATTTATCTGTTTGTTCACAGGCATCTGAACTGGTTTCATAACTTGGCTGTTGTGAATTGCACTGCTGTAAACATTGATGTGGTTCCATCTCCACAGTAAGCGGATTCTAGATCTTTGAGACATATAACAAGTAAGGAGTTGGCTGGGTCATATGGTGGTCCCATTCCTAGTTATTGAGGAATCTCCACACTGCTTTCCAGAGTGGTTGTACTATTCTGTAGTCCCACCAACAATGTATGAGGGTAGCTTTACCCTAACATCCTTGCTAGCATTTATTTTTATTAACATTCTTGGTAATTGCCATTCTGACCGGAAGGAGATGAACTCTCAATGTAGTTTTGAATTGCATTTCCCTGACTGCTAGAGATGTTGAACATTTTTTCAGATATTTGTCGACATTTTGTTTCTTCTTTTGTGAAGTATCTGTTTACTTCTTATTGATTAATTGGGTTATTTGTTTTTGATATTCCCATTTACTAATTGAGTTATTTGGGTTTTTTGTATTAAGTGTTTGAGCTTTTATATATTATCATATATTCTGATGTATATTAATATATCCTTCGCCTGTCTGAGGAGCAGATAGCAAAACTCTTCTCCCAGTCTGTGGGCTGTTTTCATGCTCTTGTTTCCTTTGCTATGCAGAAGCTTTTTAATTTGATGGTGCTCTAGTTAATGACTCTTGGTTTTATTTCTTGTGCTTTAGAAGTCTTTGCTAAAGAAGTTAATTTCTGTGTTGATTCCATGTTTTAATCTAGAAGTTGCAGAGTTTATGGTCTAATTTCTAGGTCTTGGGTCCACTTTGAGTTGACTCTTGTGCAGAGGAAGAGATAAAGATCAACTTTTATTCTTCTACATATGGGCAACCAAACAACTCTTTGTTTTATTGGTCCTTTGTATTGTTTTTTTTTTTAAAAAAAACTCTCAATTTTGTTAATTTCAGCTTTGATCTTAATTATTCCCTGCTTTTACATACTTTGGAATTAGTTTTTTCTTTTTCCTAGGGCCTAGAGGTGTTACATTCAATTATTTATTTGAAATCTTATATTTTTTAATGGATGTTTCCCTTGTCCAGTAGGAAGTTACCTACTTTGTGTATTTTTATTAATCCCACATTTCTAAAATATTCTTGTCCTTGGTTTCTACAAGTTTTCTTTACTGTCAACTTTATTTTCAAGATTATATGTTTTGTATTCAAGGCCTGAGAATCTGTATTCAAAATGGCCTAATCTATTGGTGATGTTTTCCATTGAATTTGTAATTTGATTTATTGAGTCTTTCACTTCTAGGATCTCCATTTGGTTCTTTTTCAGAATCACTGTCTCTTTTATTGAAATGATCTTTCACTTTCTTTATTTTCTAATTTTACTTCTTACATCATCCTTTCCTCATTGAACATTTTGATTATGAACTTTCTAAGTTCTTTCTCTGACATTTTCTGCACTGTGGTGTTGAGGGAAGCAGTTAAGTGTTGTAGGATGTTTGGGATGATTTGTTAGTATGCTTTTTCATATTGCTTGTATGTCTACCCATCTGTGGGGTTATCATCACTTCTTCTTTTATGTAAGATATTATTTAGTTAACTTCTTTCTCTTAAGAGTCTTAGGCTGAACAAATATCCAGGTGTTGACACCTTCACTCAACCTGTGTTCTCTGCTCTTCCAAGTGTCAGCACTGCTTTAATGGAAAACAGTAAGCCCTGCTACTAAATCACTTCAGCACAAAACCACATAGGAATCAACCCTAGGAAAAACAAACTCCTATGGATAATGTTCTCCAAAGTTTCTCTAATCCAGACATAAACTTGCAGTAATGTTCTAGAATAGATTTTAAAAATTAGTTAATGAAGATAATAAAATTGCTATTACATTAAATGGAGGCTAGAGAGTAGAGGACAGGAATATTGGGCAAAAGAAGAAAAAAAGGAAAGAAAATCTAGAAAAGAATAACACAAACCAAGGTAAAAAAAAATGGAAAAGAAAGATGCATCGGGGGGCATTTGAAGCAGTAGTAGGTAAGTACGGCCAACAGGTATAATTACAAACTTGAGCTAGAAAAAACAAGACAGAGAGGAGATTCCATTTAATGCTTTAAAACATTAGAAGAAATACAATACAATTCAATACATTAGAAGAAATACAATACAATTTAGAAATACAATACATTTAATATCAAATGCTAGAGGCCAATCATCAAATCAGAATGAAGACTAATATATAAATAGAATCAAAACTGACATTAGAACTATTTATAAAAAACCATGCCAAGGTGAAGAAAATTCTTATTGAGTCTTCCTGGTTTTGATTTCATCAGGGTTTGGAATCTTTAGAAGGTGTCCCTCACTCCTCAGCTTTGGATTCTCCGAGAGGTGCTAGAGAACAAGAGCTACTTCATGGATTGCTGTGGATTTCTCACCAGCCAGTCTTTGTTCCTCAGCCCCAGGGCCTGAGGTTGCCCTTCATAAGATCTTCTTTAAAATGGCATAGTGTCTGGTGCCTGTCTGGACGTTTTGGACCTGTGATTGTGGCTTCTCTGTGGATGGTCTGTGGTGCAGACACATCCCCACTGACCGATGTGGATCACTGGAGGACCATATCTGTGACTGGAAAAGAGATTCAGTTGTCCCCTCTTTGTCTGAGCCCTTATGCCTGTGGTTATGAATTGTGGATGTTCAGTCCTGTCTTTGCATGAGCTCTTTCCAAGAGTGATTAGCTCTTGGATGTGCTCCAACCCACTCTCTGTGTCCATAGTGAGGGGGAAGGGGTTTCGGTAACTCAGTGAGCAGCAATCCCTCTACAAGTTCCTTCCAGATGGATTATTGAGATACTCCATTGCAGAGGTATTCACTCTGGTTTTCTTGCTGCTATCTGAAGGTGGGGAGATTTCATTTCTTCTTAGAGAGAGACTGTAGAATCCACAAAATGGCTTCCAGGCTTGACATAGGTTTGGTCTACAATTGAGGTTAAACCAACAACTTTGCTAATCCTGTCCCATTTTAATTTGTTCTGCTTTTCTTTCCAGCTGTTGTTAAGGAAGTGAGCTTATGTGATTTTTCTCTCCGTGTTTCTCTCAACCCCACTCTGGTCCAAGTTCTGGAGTTAAAGAATTCTATCCTTATTTTCTTCCTTAGTAACCAAATGTCAAATGCCTCTAAGTCTCAGGCTGCCCATGCCCCTCTCTGGCCAGCTCTTTTTTCATTGCTTCCACTCTGTGGTGTGAAGAGTTTGGAGATTGCTACCTACATCTGTGCTGCCATCTTCTGCCCCTGGAAAATAATATTTTTCTTAATGTAGTGGTCACAGTGCAAGATATTCGGTGCACAGTAAGTTTTATTAAAGCCCTACAGTCTAAAGAAACTTGATTTGAAGTGAGATTTTAGTGAAAAAGATGTCTAGAGAGAGAAAACATGGAGGAAGTTTTGTGATAAGTGGTCAGCAAGGTGAGAAGCAGGCAAAAAAAGGCAAATAAACAAAAACCTAGATGTTACAATGTGATATTTTGGAAATCTTCCTACCATAAACAGATCAATGCCTTGTGGGCTAGGATATGGCAGTGTGCTGCGGCCAGAGATTTCTGAAGCAGTTGCGGCAATGATATCTGCAAATCACATTCTTTATTTCATAAGGTACTCTAAAAAGAGAAAGATTACTGATATATCAGTAAATGTTTCAGAATGCAACAGTTTCAAGTGTTGTAGGGGATGTTCTGATGCTCAAATCAACTTCTAGTCTGTTAGAATGTGAAAGGAACACCAAGACCATCTGGTCCAAAGCCTCATGGCCCAGAACTTGAGAAAAGAGAGAGATGTTACAGGGTCAAATCAGGAGTTTTGCTATGGGTCAGTGCTCTTTCACTCTATGAATGTACCCTCCTCTCAGTATTTTCAAGACCTAACCACTCACTAAGACTTTTTTCCTCAATGCCTCTATGAGATTTCAATCCCTGTAGATACTACAAAGACAAAGTCAAAACCAAAAAACAAATGAAAAACAAAAACAAAGAGAGAGAAAGAAAAACCAATAAATTTTCTTTGAAATACTGCTTATTAAATTTCCTTTTTGAAGAGTCACATGCATAGTAGCTATTAAAGGATGTAAGAAATCCTGCCATGTGAATTCAGTTTTAACTACATGTCCCTGTTACCTACACTAATGGCAAAAGTAACAAATTATGGCATGCATTTAGGAAAAATGTAATAGAATTATGATTTTCCATCTGGAAAAATTGTACAGGCTAGATAACATTTCAGAATTGTATTTCAGTTTAACTATTTTCTAAATTCTTCAGAGATATTATTGTTGACCACAGCAATTTAAGTGCTCTACCAAAGCTTTCTGACTTGGGAAGTTTGTTCGTGGATCTTTACTTTATATACAGTCACTATATTAGAAATATTTGCCATGTATTACCTATAATATGTGGTCCAGAATTATAACTAAGGCCTATAATAATCAGGATTCAGTTAGTTTAAATGTAAGTGGATTTCAACAGTATCAAGATAATTACAAAATAATTGGACAACTGTAAAAGAAAATTCTAGTCCTGAACTTCAATGATTTTCAGAAAAACACCAGAAAATTGGCCCACAAAACACACTGAAGGAGACTCAAGATACTTTTGTGCTCATCACAAGAACTTAGTCACAACCATTAGGAGTGGTCATGCCAATCAGTGCTCCAGTGTTCAGACCTTACCCTTTCAGGAGTTGATACTGTCAGAGCTATTGACTCCACAGCCACACCTTGTCTAAAGAACCTGCACCCTGTTTATGCCCTCACTACTTGTAATCTGCAGACAATCCCCAAGTCTCCATTTCTTGTTGCTAACATACATTAGAAGGACCATGGTATCTTACCTCACTTGTTTCTACCAAATCTTTCACAAACACACCAGATTGTCTGATACGGATCATCCAAACACTTGCTACACAGAGTCTAGGGAATATAGGGATTTGGCTTTCTGCCCTCCTTTATATAGATGGGACAGTAGAGGGAATGTGGAATAGATGATGAGCAGCAAGTTATCCCACCCACCAACAGCTTTTCTTTGGACACAGCCAAAGAAACAAGAAATGAGTGAGGCAAGAGAGAGAGAATACCGTTTCCAAAGGAAGCTTAGATGACTTGGCTAGGTAACTTCTGAGATCCGTTTCACCCTCAGTCTTTCTGACTTATTAATCTAAAAACATCTCTGTAGTGATGCTGCTTTAGTTTAGTAGGCATCCTACCTCACTTTGGTTTGAGAATGATGTTGTTTGCTTTCTATTAATTCTTCATAGATAACAAAATCACAATCTATTAATTCTGGCCAACATGCCTAAAATAATGTTCTTTTCTGAAGGACTACTTTTTCTTTCTTGAAATTTCTCATCAATCCTGCACTTGCACCTAGACAACTGTGTGTAGTAGCAGAGAAGAGAGAGAGGCTAAAAGTCAAAAGAAACAGATTGTGAAATGAATCAGGAAATAAAGAGCAAAACCAAAGAGAAAAACATGAGGATTTGATATTATTTCTCCAAGTTTACCTAAGTTCTCAAGATTAGTTTGACTGGGGTGGATGTATGAATGGGTCAGATTGGTTTGCAGAAAAAAGTACTTGAAATCAAGATCAAGGCAGAACTAACCTCGAAGTGCAGACTGGTTCACAAGGGATCAGGTTAAATATTATTTAAAAACTCCTATGAGAGAATGGCCCCGGAAATATAACTAGAAGAACAACCATGATTCATTTGAATCAGTTGGGTTCAAATGAAGATTCTAAGGCTCCCTATTCAAACATGTGTCTGATCTATTGTCTGTAATGTGGCCCCAGAATGTACATCTTGCTAAGAACCTTATGGGATCCCCATGCATGTGGCCCTTTGACTACTTTGGAGAAATGCATTGTAGAGTCACAAGACATTGTGAAGGAGGAAAGGATTTTGCATAAGTTGGAAACCAGGAAGAGTCTGACAATAGTCTTGTCAACAAAAATTGAGGACCAGGTATCAAAGTGTGGTCCAAAATTTGATGTGCCCTTTGAAACATAAGTACCTAAACTTGACCTCAGAGCTACTGAATCAGAATTACTGGAATGTGGATGCAAAATAGGCAAATTATTCAAGTTCTCCACATAGTTAGAAAGCATGGGAACATTTTAAAATATTGCCACAGATAATGTAAAAATTACTGCAGCCTGATTTTTCTCAGAACTTTGAATTTTCTGAGGGTTAAATGGACCTTAATACATTTTAGCAGGTGAAGTCTTGCTCAGACCACATAATAATTTTTAAGTAAACTGACAAAGATTGAATCAAAAATCAGACTGCCTTTCTATTTCATACATTGCATTTAGGAAAAATAAAACCAACTCGGGATAGCCATCTAAAACAATATTTTACCCTGTTGGTAATCTCAAATCCAATCAATGAAGAACTGCCTGGAAGATATGGCAAGATAATCCCTGTAGAGTTGGAGGCTGGGAGAAATGCTTGCCAAATTACTGAAATGATGAAAGTTTGAAGTGACTTTCTATTCCCACAGTCTTTGCAAATCAATCTGTCACTATCCTATGTATTGACCTTATGAGGATATCCAATAGAATAGATTGCTATCATCAGGGAAAACTGTCATGCTCAAAACCAAAATGCTGCCTCCTTTAATCATTTGTATACCAGAAGAAAAAAAAGAATGCTTCATAAACATTGGCTGCTCCAGTTTTAAAACAAATCGAAAGGGAATACAATTGTGTTTCAACTTTGTGTTGCTTACCATGCTACTAAAAACCCAGATGAAACTCAGAACTTTTATTCTACTCTTTTGTTAACATTATTTTCTTTTCCATCAAAACCATAACTGTGTTTTGAAATCTATCCGCCTTCACTGATCCTAAATGTAACTACATTAATACAGCCTGATAGCTATATGTGAAGACAAAGCTGATGTCATTTATGAACAAGCACCTTAGCATACTGTTTTAACAACTTATTCTTCTCAGCTTGACAAATATAAACATTTATATTCCAAAGTAATTTACATTTAAAATCCCATGCCAAGCTGATAAGAGAAGATAGAATATTGAATTTCTGCACATAAATAAGCTTTTCTAAAACAACAAAGAGCCTTCTAGTAATGGCTTTCATTTAGACAGCATACTTTACTCATTGGGAATTCTAACTAGCATACTTCACAGAAATATACTGGAAAATTCTGTACTCTTTATAAATAAAAAGATGATGAACATATACATATTCATACTGATTATATCTGGTAGGTCACTTAAACTTGGAATTTTAATTGGTTTATTTTCCAAGGTCTCATTTTTTGAAACTTATGCAGGAAGGTATAACCTCACAGGTACTTCTACTGTGGTTTGAGAGAATAAAAAGAAATCTGACTTTATAATCAGAAAAAAATAAAAACATATGCATATTTAGTTTCAAGACCACAAATAGAGTGTGGCTCTTTTGTAAATGGCCACAAAGCCCTGACCAAGTGCAGAAAGCAATTAGATGATTTAAAAAATGGTGTGAACATATGTTTCTCAATGAATAAGGGTATGAGTTTGCTGGAATTCTTGATAAAATTAACTATCTGAATAATAGAACACATATTGGTTAGAGATTTGTTCAGAGAATTTTTTTGTGTGGCATCTAGTTTTTCCAAATCATTTACTGTACAGCTTAGAAATGTAGTGTAAAGTGCTAAGGTTTTGAAATGAAATAAAACTGACCTCCAACCTGACTTTGCCACTAATGTTGTGATTCCAAGGTGCAGGTGGTGTACCAATGATCTTGTGTGATCTTAGGAAAGTACATTAATTTTTAATCTACTATTTTAATCTGTAGCATGGGGATGTTAATAGTAAACATAATAATAACATCTATTTCAAAAGGTTATGTAATAATAATTGTTATAAAATAATGTGTGCCATTTGATTAAATAGACAAAAGTCGTCAAAAAATACACAGTAAATTTTATTTAAAATATTAATAAATAGGATCAAGCAATATATATAAAAATATATAATTTTTATATATAAAAATAAACATATCACTATTCTGGTATATTAAATGTGGAAATATTTTTTGTAGCTTTTTTCCTTTTCTGAAATTGGACAATATTTTCAGTGAAACAGCTGTCTTAGCTTGTTTCTTGTCCATTGATTTACAAAGGAAATTTTCATGCAGCTACATGATTAAGCCTAAGAAAGAAAAAAAATGGGAGAAAAATCACCTCATCAACACAGAATTTATAAACAATGACAGATGGTTGTTGTTTTAAACCACCCCATCTTTCAAGTTTTTTTTGTTTTTTAAAAATTTTGCATAGAATAATGAGATATACTGTGATGTTCCTATATACCTACATTGTGAATTGATCTCTATTTACCCTTCTCCCTTCAGTGTCCCACTTCTTCTCAGTACTGATAAAAACCTCACCAATTTAAAATAAAATAATGTGTGCATAATTAGGACAAGTTTTGAGTTGGAGTAAATTTTCAATAAAAGGGAATAAAATTATGAAAACTGTTTTTCTAGGTTTATCCTGGGACTTATTCTTCTAAAAATGTAATGATTTTGAGGAAATGCAAAGATTCAGAAAGAACTTCAAAACAAGAGAGCAAAAATAGAAAGTTAGAAGATGTTAGTAAAATAATTAAATGCTACAAAATTTAAAAAATTTGAAAAATAAAAAATATACTATTTTATGCTAATGAGTGTTGATAAAGGTTTGTATATATATATGTGTGTGTGTGTGTGTGTGTGTGTGTGTGTGT